>NW_017307275.1:343259-406033 GCF_000935625.1 Nanorana parkeri | reverse complement strand
AGTATGGGTATGGGTTAAAACCTCTGTAAAGTTTTTTCTAAAGCTTTCTGTTTCCCCATTGGCAACAGAAAGCTTTCCATCCCTCTGACACAAAATGTTAGGGTAGCAGAGCTTACCAGGACAGACACATACAAAAAAAACCTCAAGCAGATTCTCTTTCCCCCATTTTGCTAAAAAAGTGATGTTGTCTCTGTCACTAAAAATGCAATTTACCCTCACTTCCTACCCTGATGTTGCTCCAAGGGGAACACAGATAGAAATTAAAACATGATAGATTCTAATCCTTACCTACTCTTAAAAAAGTTCTGTCTGAATTAGAACATTTATTTTTTGTGTTTCATAGGGGATGATAGAGTTTAATTCCTTTATCAATTCAAAGTCCATGCCTCTACTGTTATATACAGTATAGTGAGAAGGACCTTTCTTTTAGCTGTGAATATGCTTGTAGTGCTCAGTTCTGGTTCATACTTAGTGTGGCGCTGAGTGCCAGGAGAAAAGAAGACTAGTTTCTCTCTGTCCCTGAACTTCATCTGTGGAACACATCAGTTGACCCCTAAAATATATTTAAATGGGACTACATTTATAGTATTTATAAGTGGAACTGTCACCAGTTATGTACTATCTCCATTTATAAAGTTCTGTAAAGAAAAAGGTAAAAAAAAATGAGTTAGCTTTGTAGCTTAAAGCCAAAGGATACTTCAAGTAACAGGCCTGAGAATCAGAATCTTATATGGGTAGCATTCGAACAAACCAAACCCAAACAAAAAGCATTTTATGGTAAGTACATGCATCCCTTTTCTCTCAGGGTTCATTGAAGTGAACAGTAGGTCATTGGGCTGTCCAAATACAATCTCAAATAATAATAATAATCACAGGCAACTGCTAATAGTGTTCCCCAGTAGTATAACTGATTACACAGCCGCTTGCAAAATGTTGTCCTCACCCATGCAATAGAACTTGCTGAATGTGTTAACACAGCACCACTGGGTAGCTTTGTACAGCACATTTGAGAGTCAGAAGCCTAATGCCATACTGCTGAGGTTTTCCGACAGCTCTAAAATTAAATGTGACACGAAAGAGAGGCACCATTGAACTCTACTAGTTGTAATGGCATCCTGTTTGTTCTCAGGTATGGATGTGTAAGTCCTTATTGTTCTCACTACATTCACAGTGTGAAGGGCAATCTCATTTGAATGGGAAAGAGATGAGAAAAATATGGAAGAAAAAAAACTCCACATTAATGTAAAAAGAAGAAAGCACCTTGGAAAAAAAGAATGAACAAGGTTAAAGAGCAAACATGTCCTTGTAAAGCACCAGGAAGGTTATTAAAGAACAGTGATGCCATTTTGGATATTCTATTTGCTCAAGTAATGGTAACCAGAATTGCTACCTTCTGTGAGGTATTATGTTTAAAGGAGAGACCCTAAAGAGCAGATAGTACCAGTTTAAGGACTCATGGGTGTGCACTGCAGAAGGCTTGTAAGGTAAAGTAATGTGAATAATACCCTGTACAATGGTAAATTTTAAGAAATAAGATGCTGGATACCTTTGCAACAGAATGGACCATGGGGAAATGTGTCACTTGCCTCTGGAAAAGTCACACTTGAAGGAAAAGAAGACTCTAGCAATAGATAAGAACCTTGGCTTACACCCACTGGTAGCTTACAATTGGAAGGAGGCCTTCCATGTACAATGATACATTATTATTAGGGATGCACCGATATATCGGCCGCCGAAACATATCGGCCGAAAATGGCACTTTTGGCATAATGCCGAACGTGCCATTTTCCTGCCGATACATCAGCGCATCCGTGATTTATTTTCTCCCCGCTGGGCGCTGCTCTATGTCCCAGCGGGGAGAAGAGAAAGTGACAGCCGTCCGAGCGCTGCGGTGGAGAGCGCTGTGAACGGCCGGCGTCTCCTCCCACACCGCTCTGCCGCCTATCACAGTCCAGCAGAGCAGTGTGGGGGCGGAGACAGCGCTGTCATAGGAGGCTGGGCTTTTCTCCCTACACCGCTTGATCAGCCTCCTGTGACAGCGTGTCAGAGAGAAGAGCAAGGTACACACACTCAGCGATCAGTGATCGCTGAGTGTGTGTACATAATTGAGAATATGGTATGTCAACTATATCCTCAATTATGAATGAATGGGCGTGATCTACATCACCCCCATTCATTCATAATTGTAGTTATAGTAAACAAACAATGTACTCATGTTATCAATGAACAGGAAGACTCATAGAGGATTCCTGTTCATTGATAACAGGGGACACAGAAAAAGAGATTGAGGACTTTGTGTTCTCAATCTCTTTTTCTATTTTAAAAGGCAAATATCAGGGGTCTGTTTAGCCCCCTTATATTTCCCAGAAGCCCCTAAAAGTAAAAGTAAAAAATAAAAATATTTAATAAAAAATGAATTAATAAAAATAAATATTAAAAAATTAAAAAGTTTATAAAAAAAGAAATAAAAATAAATTTGAAAACAAAAATTGAAAAAATAAAAAACATTTTCGGTATCAGTTTCGGTTTCGGCCTGATATTTTTTTTTATTTCGGTTTCGTTTTGGTTTAAAAATTTCCATTTCGGTGCACCTCTAATTATTATTATTATACAGGATTTATATAGCGCCAATGGTTTGCACAGCGCTTTACAATATAAGGAAGACATTACAGTCACAATACAATTCAAGACACGATGGTGAGGAGGGCCCTGTCCGTGAGGGCTTACAATCTAAAAGGGAGGGGCAAGTGATGCATGAGGAGGTATAAATGATAATTGATATGTTAGAAAGTCTTCCATTCAATTGTCTCTCCTAGAATGTGGTCCACATACACAGCTGAAACATGACTTACTGTCATGTTTGTGCAGGATACAAGCCATGTCCTTTCCTGTAGTCTTTACTTGACGATTTGTGTAAATCCACAAAGACTTCCTCCCTGGAAGGAATTAGATATTTCGGACATTTCCCTGTGAACAAAATTACCTGCAAATGGTGCAAAAAGGGAAAGTTGCTTTCTTGAAAACGGGCTTTGGCTTCCTTTCCTGGGGAAGTTGAATACTCTTTCCCCCATGACATCCTTGGTAATACCACGCAAAAAATACGTTCAACAACATCATACACAGCAACAGCAATGAAGGAAGGTGATTCCTCTTTAAACCCAGTGAGAGGCAGCTAAGAAGGGATGTGTGCAGCATAGTGAGATCCCTCATGTATGAAACCAGATTTGTGAGTAGAGACACCTGGAGCATGAACAATGTCATCACATTCATTTTTATATGAGGAAAGGGTTTAAATGAATGCAGCAAGATAAGGAAGAATGAAGTGATCCACATCACCAGTAATGAGTTGTGCCCTCTGGATCCTCACTGTGCATCCAAGTACACAAGACATCAAACAGCAGTCAGTATAGGATTCCCTTTATTTCCCTTCGTGTTGAGTACGAGTACCAATATTTTTTTTCCGGTACTCATGGATACTGGAAGTCCCATTAAGGAAGCCGAGTGGCGTGTAATGACTCGCCGCCCAGCTTCCTGATTAGGTGATGAGGAAGCATGGAGCCATCTTTCCGGCCAATCAGGAAGCCGAGCAGCATAAAATGACTCATTACACGCAGTCCCGCTTCCATACAATACAATGCAATGCAGCTAGGACAGACATATAATACTTCTCAGTGGCCTGTCAGCGCAGAATACACAGTCCGGACTACAACCCTCCCTGTGCACACAGCAGGACCCCGGACTACTCTCTTTCCCCTGTGCACACACCGGCCACCGCACCTGGTGCACTGTGACATCTTAGAACTCCTTACAAAGGTCGCTGACAAACTTTTCTGCGGCTGGAGGTTGTCCGTCCTCAAAACTGGCACTAAAGTTCCCTCCCAGCACAAACCAATCACAGAGCTCACTCATCCCTGATGTAAGAGCGAATGCCAGCCAATGACACCTACCAATTATGGTGCCAATAGAGGACAGCCAGCCAATGAGAGTTCTCTGTGAGCTCCTGCTGTCACTTCCGGACAAGGCACAAAGGGTGCCGATAGTTGTAGTGTGGCAGTGCTTTGTCTTCTCTGATTAGCCGGAATACTGGCTTTCTGGTCAATCAGGAAGCCGGGGGGTGGGTAATGACTCACCCCCTGGCTTCCTGATTGTCCAGCTTCCCGACCATTTAGGAAGCCAGGCAGCGAGTCATTACATGCCGCCCGGCTTCCTGATTGGCCAGGAAGCCAGCTCCATGCTCCCTGGTGACGAGGGAGAGTGCAGCCGACTTCCAGGCCAATCAAGAAGCCAGGCAGCATGTAATGACTTGCCACCCGGCTTCCTGATACCAGACGTTTGGGTATTAGGACAGGCATTGGGAGCATTTGGTACTCGTCCAAATACTCGATATCGGCACCGATGCCTATAATTGTATCGGTATCGGTGCATCCCTAGTGTATATATTATCAAACCTGTGTTTGATAATACATGGCCAGAGGTTGGCTGGAAACCTGGTGTGGAACAAAAGTAGATGACATTACTGGATCCAAATGTGAAATTAGAAGAATCATTCAAAATGTAAAGCTGTTTTAAGCCTTAGCATACAATACAAGACTTATCAGTATCATGAATTCGTCAATTCACAAAGGAGTAGGTTCACAACCTACTTGCATAAAACCACCATAGCTGCACCCTTTCCTGGGCATCATTTGCATTTAGCACCAGTGCTTTACGAAGGTTGCTCCTTTTTTGATATACCCCTTAAAGCACTCTTGCAATACTGAAGAACATGTGGGCTGTCAGGGGGTCAAAAGCCATCTCAGTACTGCCAGAATTAGCAATGCTAGATGACCAGCTGCTTGTAGGAGCTGAAAAGCTAAAGCGATCTTTAGCGCAATTAACTAAAATACGGCTGATTTCAGCCTATATACGGCTGAAATCAGCCGTACCAGCCTGAAGTGAATAGCTGAACAGCGTTCAGCTTACCTCACTTCAGGTCGGTCTTTCACTCGGCTGCCCACGGCGGCTTAATGAATAGACCCCATAGATGGCTTGTCTTTTCTCCACATATTACTGCTTGAGAAAAGTTTGAGCCTGTTTAGGTGGCCAATTTATCACAGTGATATGCAGTGATAAGCAGCAGTGAACTATCACCGTGATATGAGGAAAAAAGGCTGGAGAAAAGAGCGGGAAGGCTTTTCAGGGACTTCTTATTTGTATTCCTTTAGCATGACATGTGAATGCAATTTTCGGAGCCACTTCGTCAGGCAAAGTGTTGCATTCACATGTCATGCTAAAGGAATATAAATAACAATGCGGACAATATATCTTCTAGATCGTACATTGTGGCGCCATCCTCCAGTTGTTCCAGCACCCGTTGGATTTTGGGGTACATTGGTACGGTGTGCGAAGGGGATATTACAAAGGCTTTTCAGGGATGCACATAGATATTCCTGGGAGGAGACCTAAGATCCTGACAGACAGAAAACAATTGTATTCTATATGTCATGTTCACACCATAACCCTTCGTTGACATGTGTTGTGTAGAAATGCAGCATTTCTGCATTTTTGCACAGCACAATGCACCTCACTGCATTCTACTGCAATGCACTACAGTGCATTGAGTGTAATTTTGTGTCACTTCAATAAAGTTTTAAAATAAAAGTAACACATCGCACCACCCCCACCAGTACACACACATTTTAGTGTGCGGGCTTGTGAGAATGAGCACTGTGATGTGTTGTTACAATGCATTGCAAGTGCACTATGTACACCAGTGCATGCACATATTATACACACCATAATGTGCATTCACTGGTGTGAGGCCCACTATTTACACCTGAGCATAGTGTGCACATGTGTCATGTTTGTGCACATTTGTGTGTGTTTGTTTTCCCCACTTGCCATACATCCCCGTTAACTTCAACGAATGCAGAAAAGTAGTGAATGTAGCAAACTCTGTGACATGCGTTCTGCATTTTTACTTCTGTGCTTGTGTGCATTTTAATGTGTGGGAAAATGTGTGTCTTCCTGGCTGTGTTTGAGGTGCCAATAATGGTAATGGCATAGCGAGCGCGTTTTAGACGTGTTTCACAAACGCGTGTCAAGGTGCGCATTTTTTTCATACGTTTCTACAAAGCTCTCAGGTGTGAATGGGGCCTGAATGGGCAGCAAGTGAGTTAGATGCAGCAGTTGCAAGTGGAAAAAAGTTGTCGCTTGCAAAACCAATGTGTTGTGCATCTTTTCTGATCCACCTGTACCCCCACAAAAAAAGTCCTATACCAGTTGTCACCAGTTATTAAACAGGTACATTCCTATTGCTTTCTCTGTACCTATCACCAAGAATTCCCAGTGAAGAGAAGGAAAAAGATATTCCCTGTTTTTTAGATCCTACCTGACTTATCGCTGTTTATTAAACACATCACTAGGGACTTATCACCATGAAGTGAAAAGACTTATCACCATTTTTCATTGTTTCTTAAACGTACACCTTAATAGGAAATGCTGCTTGAAATCAAGATTCCAGTGATAAATACCTGTACATACAGTATGTTGCCTTGTTTCTTATGATGTACATGTTTTTTTTGACATGCCATTTAGCGTGGCACATTCACATTTCATTGCCTAACAAGCTAATCACATAAATTTTTTTTAGGTAAAATGTTGCTATTCTCTTTACATAGTGCAGCTTATAAGAACAGAAATTACAAACATTATTTGGATGTTCAATGCACATGTAAGCACCACAACGTAAACATTCTTTAATCAGCTAAATAGGTAAAGGGATCGCAATCACTATTGGTTCTATTCACTAAGCTGCCGTAGGCAGCCGAGTGAATGACCGACCTGAAGTGAAGTGAGCCGAACACTGTTCGGCTAAAGAAACAGCAGTGTTTCTCTCCTTGGCGGCCGGAGCGGGAAACAGTATGCTGTTTGGAGATCAGTGTCCCTGATTAGCAGGTAACCAGGGACGCTGATCTCTCTGCAAGTGGCCGGAGCCAGCCGTAAGATCACGGCTGGCTCTGCCCAGCTGTCAGAAGGAGGTTCGGTCAAAGCTACGGCTAGATCCTTCGGCAGCTTCGTGAATAGACCCCTATGTCTGCGTACATTTACATGTGCATGAAAGTTTTGCATAAAGATTTATTCCTGCTCTTGGATTTGGTTTAGTAAATTCACCCCATTATTGACTCCTGACCCTTATAAACCATCTTTTGATGTGCATTTGCAAGATTTTATTACATTCTCATGACAGTGCTAATAGGATTCTCAAACAACTCATGAACAGTCTCTGACAATGCTGCATCTTGAAAAATATTTTTTTACCGTATCTAAGGAAAAACATAAACACTGCAAAATAATTCTCAACTTATCTCTTCAAATACACAGACATTATCTGAGCTTAGTAATAAAATAAATAAGTCAACCCATTTATGAAAATTCATCATGAGAGTAAACTTGGAAAGGCAAGTTGCCTGGCTGCCTGTGGTCCTTAGGTGTATTAAAAAGCCAAAAACCGTTTTTCTAGTTTTGGATAGAATGGTAAATGATTAGAACTACCGTGGGTTTTTTATTGCTATCTGTGGCTCTGTTAGGGAAATGAACTCTCACTTCATGTCCTGTGGACAACAGTTTCATCAGACAAGAGTGGATAAAGAAAGTGTAAAAGGGGTTCTATACTTTCCCTATTCTACTAAAGAAAAGCATTATTATTTTGGTGTGTGTTGCCTTTGGAGAGTTACCCTCATCTTCTGTCTAGTTTCATTGTCAGTAGGACATAAAATGAGGGTAAAGCTCTCTAATGGAGCTCCACATATCAGTCCCCCCCCCCCCATTCAAAAATAATTAAAAAAAAGCTTTGTCTGAACATGCATTTTACATCTGTGTCTGTGAATTACATACTTTGGATTCACAGACTAGGAACCATGCAGCAAGTTAAGTAAGAATGAAGTGTGAACACTTACAGGGTTATTCACAAAAGGGTGACAAGTTTGGAGAAAGCAGGAGAAGTGAACAATCTAGGACAACGTAGCTGAGCTAGAAAGTGAGCTGAATTGGAGACTTTTTTCAAATCAGCTATATTGGCCTAGATTGTGCACTACTCCTGCTTTCTCCAAACTCTTCACCCTTTAGTGAATGACCCTATTAATCAGCATACTTGTTCTTGGTCAGTAACTCAGAAATTATTGAAGCAATTGGATCATTATGAAGCCAGACAACTAGCATTTTCAGAAGTAGAGGTCAGCAATGGCAGTCTACATAATTTGTTCAATATAGGTTTTCAATTTCCCTCATAATATATTCTCTTTACTTTTCTCCTCAGTCTCTGAATCCAAAAAGCATTATTTTTCTGATATACCAAGGATCTTTTTCAAGCCACATGTAGCTCTCTTACTTCTTCTTTGTGACCATCAGTGGTTTAAGAATCTAAATTGAATGAGGCTCCAACTGTTCTCAAGCTGATAAAAGCTACACTTTACTTTTGCAGCTCGGTACTTTAGGAAATATTTTTTGGGATAAAAAATTTGACATTGCAATTGTTAATGTAACATCAAGTACAAAATTCTACAAATTTTTAAAATTGAGTAGGTGTGGCCACCAGTAGACATAATGTGGCCCCTTAAAGATTGGTTTATTCCACATGATTCCCCCACTGTTTCATTTAAGTTTGACATGCCTGTCGTATACCAATGTATATTGTGCCAGCTAAATTCTAAGCTTACTTTTTTTACACATTTAAACAGGTTCATTAATCTGTAGTCAATTGTTTTGTTTTATTGTACTCCATTGGAGAGTTTCACTTTCAGCTCCACTTTTATTTTCCTTTGGAAGAGTGTAAAATATTAGTGTAATAAAATCTACTATGCAGCTCTTGTCTAGAATGAGCCCTATGTGCTTATTTATCCTTAGGTGTAGCTGCAGCAAACACAATACTTCAGAAAGCTATTCTGACCAACAAACAGCAGTTACTCCAACAATCAGCAGGAATTACATTTCAGCCCAGAGGGCAGCAAACGGGCTCAAGTATGCTTGTTTTTACAGAATGCTGAATGTAGCGTGACCTTTTTGTACATTATTTTAAGCTTGAAGTGAGGCAAACACCATGCATTGAGAGGAAAATAGTTTAAGTTACTTGGCTTAAACTGCTTATTAAAGGGAAACAAGTGTGCAAGCTCACTATGCAGGAAAGTGAAACATTCTAAGGAAAATAATATAAATATTTATATAAAAAAATAGCCTAAAATACTAATAAGCAATCCATTTATACTTACATATCTGCTTTCCATTCATTGTTTTTAATGTAGGCTGTCAGTGATACCAATTTAGGTCTAATTTAAATGAAAAAAACTGCCAATGCTAGACTGGTTCCATAAATATGTATGACGTAAAACTTGCAATGAGCTCTTTGCATATATTCCCTTTTTCTTTATTGGCATGCTTGCCCTCATCTCTTGGGAGATTTTCAGGCTATGGATCTTGGACTTTGAACATCCTCAAGTCAAGCATGAAAAAAGGTAACAAGGGTTAGGGAGGCTCCCCTGACATTTGGGTGCACAGACATCAGCCTGTGCAATTAAGGGCCACCTTTCTAGCAAACAGTAATTGAAATGTGTGAACCACATGGGTCTCAAGTCAATAATAGTGTAAGTACACAAATGACACTCTAAGCTTTCTTCTTTTACCAGTACTGCTCTTTGCTTTTCACCTTTTATCCCTCTCAGCATCATTGCCTAATCCACTCTAATGAGGTGAACAATACTGCTAAATATGAGGATATAATAGTTTACAACTGAGTCCATAAAAAAACGAAGTAATTCATAAATTCTCTGTTTTTTTCCAGCCCACAAAAGAATAACTATATGACTGTCTCAACTGATTCTTATTGCAAAACTATAAAAGGAATAATGATGAATATAATATCATGGTGTAGAAAGGACCACCTTCTAAGGTTGCCCCAAGTAAAGAGAATGACTACCTTTTAACCCACATGGAGTCTGTGCCCTGGAAGGTCATTACTGGTGACCACATGTCACAACTGTGTTTACAAACAGCAGGTGATGGCTAACAGTGGTTAAGTAAAAATCTGCTTCCTTTTTTGTGTTTTTTTTTTTACCCATCTGTCATTGCTATAGGGTTATCAAGTACCTGTGTATATGAACAGTTGCTTCCTGAAAAAGAATCTTAACAGAAATTGTTAGTAATAATAACTTCAAGGTAAATACAATAAGACATAGCAAAGTACATGAAAGCAATGTTGGATTTGAGGCAAATAGCAATGAACAAGTTTTACTTTGTATTTTGTATTTGCGTTTAGAGACATTATAGTTTAATTTTAAAAAAAAAGCATCTGTGATAAAGTCCATAGCCCAGCAAAGTATTTGGTTTATATTCTTGCATGGGGATCACAAAAAGATAGGAGTCTTTGAATATGTATGCAAATTGACACTTAAGCCCCTGTAACCATGTGAAGATATGTACATACAAGGTCTGTTTTTAGTACATTAACTCTCATGCAGAACTGACCTAAAAAAGACTTTTAATACAATGAGTTTCTATGGGATTAGGCCACAAGGCTTAAATGTACACATAACTTCAAGAGAAATGCTGATAATTTTGGCTCTTACACTACTTGCACCTCCCTCTCTTTTCTTTGAGTCTAATCTGATTTTGTCAGTTCTCTTTGATCTACCAGGGACAAGCAAGGCATGTCCACAAGCACAGATGGAGTAAATATGGAGATTAGCCTTTCCTCATACTGCATTAGCTACTAATACCTGATTAAGTCCAGAATCATGCAATTGTCTCAGTGCTGGTTATCAGAGTGGCAGAACTCAGAAGGGGGTTGGATGAAGGCTGATTTTGTAATGGATACTTATTTTATCCCAGTCCTCTAAGAAGATTAGGCCTAAGGGTGTCACATTAGCTGTGATCTCTGGGCCTTTGGTAGTCTCTTGCAGTTTTCAAACACCTCAGTTTCAACCTTAGAAAAAAACAGGCAGCTTGGACTCAAGCCCCAAGTTGTGACATGAGTAATTGCACATTGCCAAGTGTTTGAGGATCACAAAGTACTGTGTAAGTTATCACATTTGGGCTTAGTGACAGTGATTTATGGTGACCTGCTGCATTTTATTCACAGTTTAAAATCCAACTTTCTACAGGTAATAACAGGACTTTGATAAAGTATGGAAGTTAAAGAGTTCCTATATTGCCCAGCCGTACACTTTCAGGGTTTTTAAGAAGTAATTCAGTCTGTTCCTTCTATATCTCCATATTCAGAATTAGATCACTGTGTCATGAAAAAAATATTAATGTAATGACTTCCAGGTATATTATGAACTTAACATCTCTTCAACAAAATTATAGATATAGAAACTTAAATGAGTTCTGAATATTCTCCCTCTGTACATGAGAAAATGTACAGTGGTATTAATAATATTCAACTATAGCAATATCTTTCACACATTAAATGTGCTCTTATAAAAATCCAGTTGGGACACATGTATTCAAATCCAGTTGGCTTGGTTAAGTTCATATGAAAGCTTTTCTAATCTTTGCATGTACATCTGTATATATATATATACACATACACACACACACACATCTAGGAGATGTATTTTTAAACCAAAAGCTTTTCTACCAAGGACTATTTTGAGTGCATGATTAAATGAAACTGCTACTGCTAGACAGTGTAGGGTGGTAACAAGTAATGACAAGTGGTTTTATTGTTGTAATACTAGGCTCATCCAAAAGTATCAAATACCAAAACATAGTAACTTCAATAGAATCTCAGAAATACCACAGGATTTAAAGTAAACCTTATACAAACTTAGGCACATTAGGGTACCTATACACATTAAAATCTGACAGTGAATTTTTTGTACAGTCAATTGCTAATGATTGATTTCAGTTATTTTTTCCAAGTGCTGTGCTACCAAAAAATAATTGAGGGTGCAAAAAATTTTGTCCAGCCCATTTTTGGAGTTTTGTGTGTCAGATTTGGCTTTTTTTTCTCCACTTTTTTGTGTTATGCCAAAACAAACAAAAGAAATAAACAGGAGAATACATAAACATTTGTAATTGCAACAATTCTCTGCATGAAGTGGTGCATTATCTGACAGAAATGCAGGGGTGCCGATATTTTTGTCCATGACAGTATATATATATATATATTGTATATATTATTTGCAATTCTGTTCAACAATTCTTAGGAACCTGTTCAACAATTCTTAGTGAGATGGTTCTGCACACTATACTGCCATTTTAGTACAGTCTTGTGACTGGACAAAGATCAGCATCACACATATAAGATCATGCTACTGCTCTGAACTTCCTGCTTGGGAACCTCTCAGTTTGAGATGCACAACTCTGTGCAATTCTATAGATCCTAATTGGTTTTGGCTTGTTTAGATGGCCTTATAAAGGTGTTGTTTGAGTCTTGCCTGCATTGGACTGCGCTTTGATTGTTTTGATGTGCACACTACAAAGGATCTGAAAAGGACACTTTTCTATTCAGATGCTCTGGGCTGCAAAACAGATGCTTTGCACAGCCAAGGAAATGTGCATACAAAGGGATTGCTGCTCATAGGGTTCAATGAACCCTAAAAGCAGTGTGTGTGTGAGGGTGTGAGAGGGGGATTGCAATCATGCAGACTAAGCTTTAGCAGCCACTTAAATGGCTATCAGCATAAACCTGTACAGTTCTGGGCCTCACGTTGCTAGTCTGCTGGCTGCTGTGCTTAGTATTACAGTCTAATATCTAAATAGAACAAAGTACCTATGATAGCTGTATATAAAACTATGCTTTTTTTAGCAAATCTGTAAATGCAGTATGCATTTTGTTTTTTGTCTGCCCTGAGTTCAGCTAATATTCAAACAGTTCCTTTTAGTGGCTGAAGAGAAATGTGCAGAAAAGTAACCTGGTAGTATACTCCCTATAGTGCCTCTCATTACTAATGCAAGAGAACAGTTGTTGTGAAATGTAGCAGTTTTTGAACAACATGAAAAAATGCTTTTTTAACACTTAACTTGTTTGCTGATTTTTTTCTTTAACCTTCAGGCTGCTAATAAATGGATTTTTAAGTCAGGGGAAAGTCTGAGACTTCACTCTGTCTCTACTGTACACCTGATATATGTATATTAGCAAGTTCATCATAGTCCTAGTTTAATCCAAATCCTGCCGCCTTCACCTTCGTAACATCTCAAAAATACGCCCCTTCCTCACCAAAGAAACCGCAAAACTACTTATCCACTCCCTTGTTATCTCTCGTCTTGACTATTGTAACTCCCTCCTCATTGGCCTTCCACTACACAGGCTATCCCCCCTTCAGTCTATCATGAATGCAGCTGCCAGACTCATTCACCTTACCAACCGCTCAGTGTCTGCATCCCCCCTCTGCCAATCCCTACACTGGCTTCCACTCGCCGAGAGGATAAAATTCAAAATATTAACAGTCACGTATAAAGCCATCCACAACTCTGCCCCCGGATATATCTCAGACCTTGTCTCAAAGTATTACCCTAACCGTCCCCTCCGCTCATCCATTGACCTCCTGCTTTCCAGCTCCCTTGTCCACTCCTCCCATACTCGCCTCCAGGACTTCTCTAGAGTCTCTCCCATCCTCTGGAACTCTTTACCCCAACCTGTCCGTCTATCTCCCACCTTGACTGCCTTTAGGCGTTCCCTAAAGACTCATCTCTTCAGGGAAGCCTATCCCACCTCGACCTAACCACTGAACCTTCACATTCTCAAATAATTCATCCCCACACAGCTCCCTCCTTATGTATCATTTCCCCCTCCTCTTTCAGATTGTAAGCCCTCAGGGGCAGGGCCCTCCTTACCATCTTGTATTGTATTGTAACTGTAATGTCTTCCTTATATTGTAAAGCGCTGCGCAAACTGTTAGCGCTATATAAATCCTGTATAATAATAATAGTCCTAGTTCGATAGGATCCTCACAATTTGTAAGAAAAAGCAAACTAGTAAACAAATAAGGAAGAAAGATTATGGCAGATTTATTCATGTAGCAATTTCCATAGCAAGGGGCAGGTCTCTCAGCTCACATGGCTATCAATGAGATGTCTACCCAATGTGTGCTCAGTCTATGGCTAGCCATACAAACTAAGTTTTGTTCCTGATTAGATCAACCAATTTAAATCACAATAACCTAACATGGAGCCCATCCTACAGAATTTTACCAAGATTTGTTTAAAACAACACCGTCACTAGAATAATTATAAAAAACAAGACATCTACTTCAAAAAGGGAGTTAATACTTATCTCCCCTTCCTGGAGTTCTTCTTTAATATTACATAGTATTCGAGGTTGAATAAAGACACAGGTCTATCAAGTTCAACCCATCGTGTGTGTGTGCATATGATTCTGCGTGTGTATGAGTCCATGTATGATCTTGTTCTTAAGAGTACCTGTACCCTGTATGTTACGGTCTCTGAGGAAATCGTCCAAATGCATTTTGAATGATTCAACACTCTCAGCTGAAATCACTGCTTGCGGCAGCGAGTTCCAGACCCTAACCGCTCTAATTGAGAAGAACCCCCTACGCCCCTTGTGCTGAAAACCACTTTCTTTACCAATGATCTGTGCTATATTGCGAAGATACTTTTGCTGAAGAATCTTCAGCATCTGACACTATTCTGAGTTTGTCAGATGGCTGGTCCTTTGCTGTGCTTAGTGGTGCAATCCCCAAGTACTTACTTCACTACCGTATCTTTTAGTAACATAGGGGATAGCTGGAAGAACTAAAGAGAAGAGTGGGGGACCAGGAACCTGACACGTTTGGAAGTGTCAGATTCTAAAGAATCTTCTAACAGCGGTTTTCTGCATTACAGGGAATACCAATGGCTTGGGCAGCAAGAGAGGTAAGTATGAACACTCTCCTTTGCAAATGGCACTTTGTTTTGTTCCGGAATATAGCGACCAGGTCACTTTATGAACAGCCAACATGTTACATATTTGTGTGTAAATTTTGTGCAACCAATCAAAATCATACAGTGTGTGTATGGTTAGAAGAAGTACACTCTCGCAAGAGATTTCATTTGGGACCTATTCACAACTAGGAATTGCAGTAAAACACACGTTTTACAGTATGTTACCAAAATGCATAGCAACAAATGAACACGGTGCAGTGCATTCTGTACCATACATTTTAAATGGCACCCCAGTGCAATAATACAATGCACCCTCACCATGCATGTTCCATTTCGGCTTTGTTGCAGTGCCTTTGCTAGCCCATTTAAATGGATAGGCTGCCTTAACACAATGCATGTTGACCTGTGACATAATGTGTGTTAACTAGCAAAATTTTGTATGGGGCCCCCGTGATTGCTAGTTATGCCACTTGCAGAGCCCCAGCGGAGAGTGACCCTGCGGAGCCCACCATAGACTCTCTATAGTGGGCTCTGCAGGGTCTGAGATCTCTTACCTGTCAGCGCCTCTGTGGTCACCGGGCCCCGACTCCTGTTCCGTCCCCGGGCCCCGACTCCTGTTTCGTCCCCGGGCCCCGACTCCTGTTCCGTCCCCGGGCCCCGCCTCCTCTGCTATCGACGGGCCCCCGCCTTCTCTTACATCACTGGCCCCACCTGCTCTTAGGTCGCTGGCCAGTGATGTAAGAGGAGGCGGGCCCCGCCTCCTCCATTCCGAACACCGCCCTCATCTGCCGCAGCGGCTGGCTGTCACTGACACAGCTCCGCAGCGGCTATGAGGTGAAATGCGCCGTGGCCGTTGCTGAGCTGTGTCTGTGATAGCCAGCAACCCGTAACAATCCCATAGCGAACCAGGTGGCCCTGGTCGGGCCCCCCTGTGCCCGGGCCCCATGGCGGCCGCCTGGGTCGCTATGGCGATTGTTACGCCACTGGCTGTGAGTGCAATATAGTATTGTAATCACAGTTCGCAGTAAATAGGCAAGAGTTCAGAGACAAATATCCTTCAAGTTTCATATGTGTCTGTCAATAAAAGTAGTATTCTGCATTAGCGAGAACACTATTTTATAAAGAATCACTTCTGAGAATAATAGTAAAATCTTATTTTTACATTTGTTGTTATATATATGTATTAATTATTAAAAAATAGTTCATATTTCTATTTCGTTATCATTACTAAAATACATCGCAATTTTTATGTATGGTTGCCTTTCAGCTGCATAGTAAAGACTCTGATCACTTACACATGCATGAATTTTACAATGGTGGGAATTTGGTCCAAAAAACCATGTATTGTGATCCTGATTAAAAAAAACAAAGCTTTGTGAACTGGACGTCCCAAATAACAGCATGTGGTAAGTATTTCAGCACACACAGTTATCCTTAAAAAACTAAATAGGAAAGGATGAACTAAGCACAAAAGTGCCAGCAATATCCTCTGGATGTTGTGTGGGATCGGAGTTTTATGTAATGTGTAAATTTCCCAAGAACAAAGGTAAGGTAAGGATAAAAGAGAAGTGGGAGAAAGAAGTTTAGTCTAATCCTTAGGCTTCCCATTTACATACCTAAGTGCTGAAAAGCTAAATGCCTACATGCTTGCATTTGTCCTCAAATATAAACAGACCTACTCAGGATAAATCCTTAAGAAAGCTATGTGGTGGTTTAGACTTTCTGAAGACTGTGAAGTTTTTTTTCTATCTAAAGCCATGTTATTATGCTTTTATTTAGTGTAAAACATTGGTATACTTTTACTGTACAATAAACCGATTATGTGTCCAGGCCTCAAGAATTTTAACTGAAACAATTTAAAGCAGCAAAAATTCACCTCCTTACATTGACCACTTACAATAAGTTGCTTGTGTCCAATCACTTGCTGAAATAATCACATGCTTATTAATATATGGTGTACTCCCATTATAATACAATACAACATAAACTATATCCTCCACTTAGAGCCATGGGACATGTCCAGATTGCCCTTACTGCAATGCCCCCTGGAGATAAAATCAGTGGTCCTATTTTTATTTTTGCTTATTTTTGAAGAATAAAGGTAAGCCAGATGAAAACATCCAATCCAGCCATTCAGCTTTATTCCTTTTTTAACAGGTCATCATTTCGCATCACTCATACCATATGCAGTCTTTGGTTATGGAATATATTAAATTATAAGCTGAAGCAATGGCATGGAAGAAAACCAACAACTAGAAAAAATATATAGTTTAGGGCATGAAAGCCAAACTCACGTGATACAGGTTTTGCAAACTTAATCAATTAAAACCATAGAAGACTGCATCACTTGTACTAGGGACTGAGTTTATCTAAGATAAAATGTAATACAGCAATTTACAGATAAACATACTAACATAGAATACAACAAACAAAAAACAAGTTGCTGATTTTTGGAATAAGATTACTGTTACTTGCAAAATAGGTGTTCCCTGAGTAAATGAGGTGACATTGCACTCATTTTGAATATCCAACCTAATGCTAAAGAAGTTATAAAAACAGTGTTTTTGCACTTGATTTGGGTTATTAAACACAGCTTTATAAGTTTTACTAAATTCAATGAATAATTATTTTGCAAAGTGGCTATTAGTTAATTTTAAAATATAGACTATACTGAAAAGATCTTATATTCAGATATTTTTTTTCAAATATCAATGCATAGTTATACATTGTTAAATGGAAATTCTACCTTTTATAAGAAAATAATGATAAATGCACTCACTATGTTTTGCATTTAGACTTACCTTCCTTCTCCAGCAGGGCCCTCTTTCAGGAGGGATGTGGAAGGTCTCACGAGGGGAGCGGAAGGTCTCACGAGGAGAGCGGAAGGTCTCACGAGGGGAGCGGAAGGTCTCAGGAGGGGTGCAGAGGGTCTCAGGAGGAGTACAGAGGTTGTCAGGGGGGTGCGGAATGTCCCAGGAGGGGTGCGGTGGGTGTCATGAGGGGCGCAGAGGGTGTCAGGAGGGGTGCGGAAGGTCTCAGGAGGGGTGCAGAGGGTCTCAGGAGGGGTCCAGAGGGTGTCAGGAGGGGTGCGGAAGGTCTCAGGAGGGGTGCAGAGGGTCTCAGGAGGGGTCCAGAGGGTGTCAGGAGGGGTGCGGAAGGTCTCAGGAGGGGTGCAGAGGGTCTCAGGAGGGGTCCAGAGGGTGTCAGGAGGGGTGCGGAAGGTCTCAGGAGGGGTGCAGAGGGTCTCAGGAGGGGTCCAGAGGGTGTCAGGAGGGGTGCGGAAGGTCTCAGGAGGGGTGCAGAGGGTCTCAGGAGGGGTCCAGAGGGTGTCAGGAGGGGTGCGGAAGGTCTCAGAAGGGGTGTGCAGGTTGTCAGGAAGGGTGCGGAATGTCCCAGGAGGGGTGCGGTGGGTGTCATGAGGGGTGCAGAGGGTGCCAGGAGGGGTGCAGAGGGTGTCAGGAGGGGTGCGGAAGGTCTCAGGAGGGGTGCGGTGGGTGTCATGAGGGGTGCAGAGGGTCACTGTAATTGCTCAGTCTTATACAATCACATGAATTTCTAGTGATTGTATAAGACTGAGCAATAGTTTGTTTTAGATGACAATACTAACAGAGAGAGAGAGAGAGGAAGGGGGGGAGAGGAAAGGGGGAAGGGGGGAGAACACTACACACTAAGCCATCTTACCTCCACAAACAGCGCTGCAGCCTGCCCGGCCGGGACTCCAACACGCTGCAAGCCCCGCCTCCCACTGACAGGACGCTGCAGATGACTCATCCCTCCGGAGTCACAGAGAGATCACTCTGCTCTCTTTGAGACCCTGGAGTTAAGAGGCAGATAGGAGAGAAGCAGCTCAGACAGGCACAGTTCCTTGCAGCCGAGGCCGCAAGGAACTGTGCCGGTCTGAGTGCGTGTGGACGGCAATGCATTCCGGCGGAGTCTCGGCAGGGAAGGAGCGGCACTCTCTGGGGGGGGGGGCCTCTTCTTCCTCTCTGCCCCCCCCAAGTGCATTGGAGCCAGTAAAGCATTGCAACATCCGCAGATCATGGTTGCAATGCTCTGGCTCCTGCAAACTCTTCCTCCCATCCATGTCCTTTCCCCTAAATATGGGTGTAACATGAAACATGGTCACAAAGGTAAACTTATCATTTAAACATATTAGAAATGTAATTATAATCAGTGAAGTTTATATACAGTATAGGTACTTGGCTGCTTTTTAATAAAACTAGCCTTGTGATTCTGACCAGAACCAGAGCTCACAATGGAGCATTTGACACAGAAGCAGCTGTCTATTCACCTGTTTCACATATCATTTGCAGAGCTGGTGAAATTCTGCAATTTAGCAAGCAAACTTAAGTCATTATTAGAAATGACAGGAAAACCTGATGAAATTGTACTTTCATTTGGAAAACAAAATTGCAATCAGGCCAACATGATTTCCTCATGGCCTGACCATGCTAATACCAAGTTGAGACATGGGCCAATGTATTTAAAAGTCATAATGGAGTATTACCATGCAATCTTCCTTTACTGGCCTTTATTAATATAAAACTTCAATTTACATGTAAATGCAGTCAACTTTCATATCATTAAAATACATGAGCCATGGGAAAATAATGAATTGAAGTTTGATGTGGCAATTACTGACGTTTATAAAGAATTTTAAAGAGGTCATTCTAGTCTGGGCTGAGAAAATGAGGAAATCAACAGGGAATATTGTCAATATAGTAACAGTGGGAGTTGAAGTCAGTCCCAGGTGTTAGAAGGCAAGATGATGATTAATAGAGAGTATGAAGCTTCTTACCCGCAAGAACCAGGATGGACTTGAGACTCAATAACATAGCTCTATTGAAAAAAAGTACTTGCTGGGTTCTCTCTTTAACTGCCTCAGAATATGTTCCAGAGGGAATAACGCAGCAAGTGTTTATGAGAGAGAGCAGTGCTGATGGTTTAATTGGGCATCACGTCCCTTCAGCTCCTCTTAGAGCTTCATATGCAGTTTAACCTTTTTTTCCACCTCAGATATTCAAGTGCCTCTGGGATTTTCATAAGGCAGAAGCTTGATGGCTTGGCAAAACATTGACTTAGTCGCTAAATTGAGTTAAACTGCTTTTTTTGGTGTTGTAGTGGCAATTTATAAGTCTCTAGCAGTTTCTGAGGTAATATTTATCAGTTCTGAATGTGTCTGAGTGCTCTGTGAGTCTATAACTATTGCAAGGGTAATGCCAAGGATTTCCATCACTAGGATTACAGACATACAAGCAAACATTATGCCTGATTTAAACGATGAATGGTAACTCAATCCAAGATAGAGCTGCATCTTTACTGGCTTTCTGTTGCTTTTAAATACCTTATTTTCCTCCTTTCAATAGCATAATTGCTTAGGTACATGAAAAATAAATTGTTAACATTTGCTGTTTTGCTCCCATGGAATGAATGAATGTCTTAAATCCTGAATGCATTTGGAGAAAACGTGAAAGTTTTATGTATATTATACAGTATTCTAGAAATGTAATTTCCACATTGGTAGAAATGCAAACTGCAACACATAAAAATGTTTTGAGAAAGATTTATTTCAATATATACTAAAGCATCTTCATTTGATCAAGTTTTAAGAAGTAATGATCAATGGGAGGAATTTATCAAAACTGGAGCGGACAGAATCTGGAGCAGTTGCCTATGGCAACCAATCAGCTTCTCCATTCAGTTTGTTCAGTAAAGATTTGAAAATGAAAAGTAGAAGCTGATTGGTTGCCATGTGCAGCTGCTCCAGATTTTGTCTGCTCCAGTTTTGATTAATTCCCCTCAATGTATTTTGGGGGCCATTCACACTATAAGGGTTATTTACAAAGCTAGCCGAAGGATCAGCCGTAGCTCCAGCTAAACCTTCGGCTAGCTTCAGCAGCCAGAGTCTGTCAGTTCAGTAGCTTCCAAAGTTGGTTGAGCCGAAGGCATATTCTTCGGCTCAACTGAGCTGAGGTGTAACCCGAAGCCGGCCGAAAGCCTCGCAACTGACAGCTGGGCGGAGCCAGCCGTGATGACACTGAACTGTCATTACACAGGTCTGTCATTGCAAATGGCCGGAGCCAGCCGTAAAATCACAGCTGGCTCCGCCAAGTTGTTATTCATTGGCCTGGGACCTGCTAGAAGACTTTAGCAGGTCCCAGCCAATAGGAAACAGTTGGGCGGAGCTAGCAGTGACAGTTGTTTCTTTCTTTTTCTTTTTTTTTCTTTTTCTAATGATCTTTATTTTAGTTTTTTCTTTTTTCATTGATCTTCATTTTTGGTTTTTCTTTTTTCAATGATCTTCATTTTATTACTTTTTTTAAATCTTTATTTTTGTCTTTTGTTTTTTGAAATCTTTATTTATTTTTTAAGATTTATCATTTACCTTTTTAAACATTTTTTTTCTTTTCTTTTTTTTACTAATTTTAGCACTGATTTGTTATACCTCTGTGGTACTGAGCAGAATAGCCGAGCCACATGCCACTCGGCGGCATTCGGCTACTCACTCACTGCCTTTCGGCCCCTATGAGAATAGGCCGAACAGCAGCGAGAAGCCTGCCAGAGGTTCGGCTCAGCCAATCCAGATGCTAAGCCAGCCGATATACGGCTGAAATTAGCTGTACAAACCTGAAATGAATAGCCGAACATCGGCTCACTTCACTTCGGGTCGGTTATTCACTCGGCTGCCTTCGGCAGCTTTGTGAATAACCCTCTATGTGTTGCATGAACGCATGTGCATTATCTTGTGTTAAGGTGTGCTAAAGCAGTCTATTCAGACTAAATAGGCTAGCACCACTCCTTAATGCTTTAAAAAATGTACATAATCCTTTATTTTACAGGACAGCATACTGTGGTGCACAGCATACAGTGTGGGTGTATTGTGTGCAACTGTAGTTGTGCTTTGAATATTGACATTGCAATTCATTCCACAAACTGCCATGCATTAATCAGCATTGGGATAACATGCAGCAAAATGTGCATTTTTACGTTGCCACGTGTTACTTCAGTGTATAGGTCTTAATGGGCCTTTAAGGTTATAACAATACTTTTGTGAAATAAAAAAAAATACTTTTGTTTACGGTATTAATTGCCTGCACATACCTGCATCTTCTAATACCCTAGTATTAAGGTCATATCCCAGCTTTTCTGACACTTCTAATGTTGAAGCCTCCCATCCTCCCATCCTCCCACACAGGCCTTATGGAATTCCTCACTGGCTTATTAGAACAGACAGGAAGGAGTGGGCAAGCTTCATTACTATTGGGAAGTACCAAAACACTGTGTACTGTGATTGTACTAAGCAAGGAAATTCTCTCCTCCCATGTATCCCCTCATGGCTCTATACCCAGAGCTGAGCAACCATGTAATTGCTCAGTTTGTGTCCCCCCCCCCCTCCATTTCTCCAGTGCTCATTGGAGGGACAGACAGAGGAGGTGGCATGCACAGCTGACTGGCTTTAAAGAGGCAGAGCCAGCTGTTACTGGCTGCGGCACATCTCTGGGTTGTCAGCAGATAGCAGGTATTAGCACGCTATCTGCTTACTTTCAGCCACAGAAGTACATTAGTAAATATCTGTCAGAGCACAAAGAAAACCAGACAAGTTAAGTTAAAATATTTATTAAGAACAGTGTCTACAGAAGGAAGCAAAATCATAAACCGGAACAAGCCAGAGTCAGGAGCCGGAGTGGGTAGTCGTCCAAGCCAGGTCAGGAACACTGAGATCAGCGTCGTCAGGAGCAAGCCAGGAGCAGGAGCCAGGAAATCAGCATTGTCAGGAACAAGCCAGGAGCCAGAGGAGACCATCAGCCATGATCTGGTCATACACAGACTCAGGATACTCCAAGCAGGAATGCACTAGCAGGAAGTCCACGCAAGGGCAAGGTCAGACTGGACTGAATGGTTTATATATAGTGAGTGGTGTGACATCATCACTCAGAGACAGGAAACTCCCATCTGACTCACTCAGATGATGGTCTCCTGTCTGGCCATAAGAGGGAGCCAGGGAGTAGTGAGCAACATTCCAGACTCTGCTCAAGCAAGGAAGGAAACAGGTGAGTAAAATGGCAGCCAAGCCAGAATGCTGCAAACCAGTAAAGTCAGGGTGGAACCCTGACAATATCTGACTGTGACCCAAAAGAGAAGTAAAGAAAAAAGAAAGGGCTTTACTTCTCTTTTTAAATGTTTAAGATAAACGCGCTGTTCACACCACAGGAAATAACATAGTTCACTATTCAGTTCACTCAGGTACCCATTTAAATAAAATGTAATATCACTGACTTACATTCACATGCAAAAAAAATGTAAATCCAAACTATTAAAAGTATGCATGTTCATTGAACAAGATGAATATTGAAGTATGCATCCGTGCAATGGCAGATTGTACAGAATTGTGCATTGTTGCAGTGGTGGAAAGTAAAAAAGTCAGTATCCATGTGGTGGTGGAGAGTGGGGTTATGCACATCTAAGCAGTGAGGAAGAGGGGGATAGTGCACATTGGTGTAGTGATTGAAAGTAAAGAAGTTTGCATCTTTGCAGTGAATGAGTTGGGTCATGCACACAGGTACAGTGTCTTTCAGAGGGGTTGTGTACATCAGTGCAGTGGCAGCTAGTTGGGCTATGTGCAGGAGTGCTTTGGTGGTGGGTGGGTTTGTGCACATTGGTTCTATCCTTACAGAAAAGCACATCAGGAAGAAGAACTAGCATTACCCTCCCTCTTCTTGAACCATTACAAATTGGAATTGGCTTAATGAGTGTCACAAGTATGCAGTGTAGTCATGCACTGTTAGCTTGTATCTGTCATAATTGAGGCAATGTGCAGGCAGAATGAGCCTGTATAGTTCTGGTGCTCACATTTGGCACGTGACCCAGATAGCAAGGATAACTTGCTACAAACTTGTGGCGATGTGAAATTGTAATTTTGTTAACTTGCTGCACATATTCCTGGCAAGTTGTAGACTTGCAGAACACTCGCAGCACAAGTTCTAGTTGACACTTTTTGAATTTGTAGCAAATTTGCTTGGCAAGTCTACAGCAAGAGTCCTGCAGGTCTTAGCAAGAGCTCTGCAAGCTCGCTGGTCTAGAGACTTGCAATGCAGACTTGATGTAATTGTGCAACAAAATTGTGAAGCTTGGCAATAGTTCAGCAAGTCATTTTCAAACTTGCAGCACAATTTCTTGCTATCTGGGGAATCAAGTTCTCGCTTTCTGGGTTTCGTTTTTATAAAAACTACAGGATAATTAATCAGGTGTAAAAAGTAAAGCAATGGCATGTAATGAGATTATTGCATAAAACTAATTCCTTTTTTGAAACTTTGCTACAACAGTTACATACACAGTTGTATTACAGGAAAATTACCTGCCAAAGAACATATAAATCTGTAGAGCCAAACTTTTGATTTATACATATTTTCTACACTACACAGTCACATAGTTGACCCATGTAGTTCCTGATTAAGCTGCTCATCTTCCTGGTTCAGCCATTCACCATTCATTAGCCCACCTCTATTTCTCCAAGCTCCATAATGAAAAGTGAATCCGCATTATGATGTCATGTCATTGAGCAAGAAACTGACCTAGGAAGTGCAAAGTTTAACCATGAAACTGTAATGCTAGAACAGGAAGTAGCAGAGTGGTCTTACTGAGGGGCAGAGGTGGCCAAAAATGTCTGGCCAAAATGACATATCCTTTGATGGACAAATGAGAGAAAGCGGAAACATTTTGCACATAAAAATATATTTAAAAAAACAAACCCCTTAAAATATGTATATAATACAAACACTACATATATTGCCGCTCTATTCCCTCCCTATGTTAGACACTAAAGTGATATAAATTATCCTCTATTAAACACATGAAATATTCTGAAACATAACCTTAAATGTGTTTATCCTCTGAGTATTACTTGCAATGAAAACTGCTATTGATCCAGTAACTTCCACAGTTTACCAATAAGGGAAAATGATAGTCACATACGGTGGATGTTTGCTTGAGGGTATTATTAAGTAACTTTAGCAATTATATGTTTGACTTAATCCGCTGCATATGTAATCCAGTGGCTAATCACCTTTCCTGTTTTTTCTGTTTCTAGTAATACAAATGAGTATAATAGCAGTATGTTTGCTATGATATAATTAGTACAATGAGTATGCAGATTTATAATACCTTAGGTATTTTGCAGAAATACAAGAATGTTTCCTGCACACTGACAGCAGTATAATGTTTGTCCCTAATGTATCTAATACATCTGGCCTTCTTGTAATAATATGTGCAATATAAAGTAGAGCATCTTTTCGCAACCAAAGATCAACCAGAGCTTGCTAAGTGTTCCTTGGGAAGTGAGTAGTGGTGAATTGATCTTCCACCTAATGGAGCCTGCATAATACTGGCACCAACATCACTCGACAAAATAGCTACCTTCCTCTGATTTCTCATTTGGTTACTACTGAAAACAGCGATCTTTTTAGCTGTCTGTAAAGGGGGCATTTTTCTAACTCGACACTCAATGTAATGGGACATGATTCCCACTTAGCATAAATGTAAGGGGGAACTATATTAACCACCAGTGTAACAGGGCATTCTTTTCACTGACTACTAAGATAAAGGGGCAGTTTTAACACTGACCATTAGTTAATGTATCTCCAACTTATTAATCATACTAAGGTACCATGACCTGTAGGTTTAAAATTGCCATGAAACCTGGAAATTATTTCAATGACTGCTTTAAGGTAAAAGGTTTAGAATACAGATGAGCAGAACATTCCTGAGGCTCCCAAAATGCTTCTGAGTTCTGAATGTTAAGCCGAACCCCATTGAAATCAATGGGAGCTGAATCCTTTAAACAATCCAGGTCATTTTCAAGACTAATAGGCAAAAGATTGTCAAACAAAGGTCATGAGGAACATAATTACAGTACATATTATTTAAGGTTGAATAAAGACACAAGTCCATCAACCTGATCAAACATGTATCAATGCAAAAAAAAAAAAGTATATATATATATATATATATACTATTTGGCAGCGAGCAGCCCTTTTAGTAATGCTTAAAGAACAAATAAAGAAAAATGCACAATTCCTTTAAATAACATGCTTGTGGGATGCCAGTGGCACATCATCAGGATGTACATAAGCAAAAGTGACATTTATAAAGAAAAAAATACATCTATTATGCCAGCTTTGTTTTTGCTGCAAAAAAATGTTATGGGGACCAATCAAACAAAGGGCATGGGGAGCTGGGCAAAATACAATTTCAAAAAGAAAATGTAAAAAATACTATTTGATGGGGGATTACTTTTTCAATAATGCTTAAAGTTCAACATTAAAAATGCACAACTCCTGTAAATAACATGCTTGGGTATGTGAAGTTAAGTGGCGCATCTGTAGCAGGTATACAATGTACTACAGCAAAACTGATATTTGCGGAAAAAAAAATACCTTTTAAATTGTTGGTAAATTAGATTACCTTGCTGCAATACAAAGTGAGCAGTATTTCATTAATCTATGCCAGACATTGAATGGACCCATATTCCATTCAATAATATTATAGACCCTATGCAAAAAAAGAAACAAAAAACCCAAACAACATTTCCCCTAAAATCCATATCAGGCCCTTTGGGTCTGTCTGACTGGTTGCTGGGACACATGTAGCCACTGGCTTCCTAGCAAGCAGATAGGAGCAGGAAGCTGTCAAACTTACCAGCGGTAGGAATACTTCCTTCTCTTCCACTTGTTGCATACATGCATATTATAGACTATGTTTACCTTTTATAGCATGTTTCATATTACACCCATATTTAATGTGTAACATGAATTATGGTGACTTTGCCACTCCCCATCCTGCCCTCTCACTTATGTAAATTATGGGGTACCTTTCCCTGCAAGCTGCTGCTATTTTTCAAATCTGAGTGGAAGAGTCTGCAGGAGCCAGAGTATTGCACCCACAATCCCCTGGATGTGCAGTTCGGGTGTGCGTATGACAGTATATGGCCACATCCTCCCACAGGGAAGAACAGGCAATCATGCGCAGTGGTGTGATTCCCCTCTTCCCCACCTGGGAATGGCCTGATACAGGTGTGCACACCGCATGGACGTGCGCCCAGATAGCAAGGATAACTTGCCACAAACTTGTAGGATGGATAAATTGAATTTGCGTTAACTTGCTGCACACATTCCTTGCAAGTTGTAGACTTGCAGAACACTTGCAGCACAAGTTCTAGTTGACACTTTTTGAATTTGTAGCAAATTTGCTTGGCAAGTCTACAGCAAGAGTCCTGCAGGTCTTAGCAAGAGCTCTACAAGCTCGCTGGTCTAGAGACTTGCAATGCAGACTTGCTGTAATTGTGCAACAAAATTGTGGAGCTTGGCAAGTCTAGCAAGTCATTTTCAAACTTGCTGCCCAATTACTTGCTATCTGGGTGTATGTCCTGAGTTAGCCCCGTGTGAATGAGCCTTAATAATCACACTCAGCACCTGTCCCAATACAGGTATGCATGCCACATGGACGTATATGCCCCGAGTAAGCCCCGTGTGAATGAGCTTTAATAATGACACTCAGCACCTGTCCCCCTCAGGAACGGCCTGATACAGGCGTGCACGCCGCATGAACATGTGTGCCCCGAGTTAGCACAGTGTGAATGAGCCTTAAAGGAGAACTATGGGGTCAGAGCTTTTCCCCATAGTTCTCCTAAGGGTCACGTGAGGACACAAACTAGCGTCTTCCCGTGACCCAATGTTCAGTGTACAGCTGTATACTGAGACCGCCGCAGCTTGAGCGGATCCTGACATTACTGTCGAGATCCACCCAGCTGCGTGATTGACAGCTGACTCTGCCTATGCAGAGGCAGAGCCAGCTGTACCCGCCCCCTCCCTGTCCGTTCCGCCAGTCAGCGCTGGAGGATCGGACAGGAGAGGGGGACTCCCTGCAGGGAGCCGTGAGTGACAGTCACGGCTCTCTGCAGGGACAGGATCGAGAAGTGAGCGAGCGACAGTATGTGTTCGCTCACTTCCCGATCTATTGAGCCGATTTTCACTCGCCTCATAGTTCTCCTTTAATAATGAACAATGAAATGTTCTTTTTAAATTTTTTTTATTGTCATTTACAATGCAAAGAAGGGAAGAGTTTGGTGACACAGTCAAAAGTCTTGAAATATATACAAAGTGCCTACATGGAAATAGCATGTGCTTGTAACAATAGC
Source organism: Nanorana parkeri (assembly GCF_000935625.1). Classification (NCBI taxonomy): domain Eukaryota; kingdom Metazoa; phylum Chordata; class Amphibia; order Anura; family Dicroglossidae; genus Nanorana; species Nanorana parkeri. The sequence goes on along the minus strand of NW_017307275.1, from coordinate 377,982 downwards.
ATACAATGTGTGAAAAAAAGTTATGAATGCAAGAAAAAGTGCTTGTCCTTTATTGGTATGCATGTGACCATAAAAAGCTAGTTTCTATTATCTTGTAGTAGAAGATGGTGGATTGCATGCCATCTTGCTTATTTTATTGAAGGTCCTGCTAAAAGATTGCTAATCAAATAAGTAACTGAACCAGGGTAAAAGGTTACATAACAGAATAGCATTTAAAGGAAAAAGAAAAGGAAGAGGAACGGGCAGAGGGTAGAGGGCAGTGGGATTTCCTGCCAATTGTGATAGAGGTCATAGAAGAAAAATAGTTGTGGTGGTAATATCCATTAAAAAGGCATCATGAGTATCCATGGAGTACAGATCTTAGTGTAATTGTTTAGGTGATTGTTTAGGTGCTCCAAGTTTTCAACATTATGAATGCATTTATATAGGTCTGTTTGAGATGTCCTTGTTTGATGTTCTCATTTCAGTCCTATTAGACACCTTGCAGCAGTTTGGATATAAGTCATTAGCTTAGTAGGTGTTTTAGGCATGCAATGGGCAAGCCCACATGTAAATGGACTGGCTCAAAAGTATAGGTTGGCCAAGTATTGTGTCAAGGAGGGACTGGACCATCTGCCAGAAGGAGCGCATTTTGGTGTATTCCCAGTAAATGGTGTAGACTTCCTGTATGGGTTGAGCACCTCCAGGAAATGAACAGGATAATCATATGGAGGAATTCAGGAGCATGGTACCAATGGTAGAGAATTTTGTAATCTTTCTCTTTACAGAAAGTGGATATGGACGTTTTACTGGCATTACTCCAAATTTTCTTCCATCTGCATTCTTCAAGCTCTAGTGCATGACCCAGGAACACAAAACACAAAAGGTTACATCTCTTTGGATCAGAAGAGAGTACCATAGTAGAGAGTTAGGATGTACTAGTGCAATCCGAAGCCTCTTAATTTTTGAACATCTGCTTAGAGGGTGAGGGGTTGACCATATGATTAGGTGCCCTAGGTAAGCTGCAAGGTAAATTATGTCAAGAAAGCTGTGCCCCCCCGCCCCCACCTGAGGGGAGGAAAACTTGACTATCTACTGTGCACCTGTTGTCATTTCATATAAAGTTCAGTAGCACTTTACTTTGGTAAAGTTTCTTAGTAGTATACTTGGGTAAAACTCTTTTAATAGAGTTTATTTTTGTATTCACTATAGCTGGAAAATAGTTTTTACATTTACAGAATGGCAGTAAGCAATTAGAGTTGTATAGTTCAGATATTTGGGGTATAAGTTAGATTCCCAAGTAATTAATTTTGTCCAGTTTCCAAATAAATTATAGAGGTTTGAAAAGTATTCTCAAGAATATGTTTATCAGCAGGGCTTCAGTTTTGTTTTGGCCAGGTCAAGTTTATAGCCTGATAGATGGGAGATGAGAGATTTTATGCTGTAGGTTAGGGAGAGACAATAGCAGTTTCATTAAGGTTAGCAAGATATCATCAGCAAAGAGGCAATGCTTGAATTGATGGTTGTGGATCTGTACACCTGTAATGTCTTTTGAATTTTGTATACAGGTAGCAGGAGGCTCATTATAAAGTGCAAAGAGAGGCAGGGATAGGGGGTAACCTTGCCTAGTACTGTTGGAAATTGGGAATGGCAGGGAGGCTGTGTGTGGTAATTTGGTTGAGATTGAGAGAGAGACTTTTTCAGTGTCTAAGCTCAATATTAAAGTTTTTTCATCAAGGCGGTTCACTATATCAGTAAGTTTAATGGTAAGTCTGGTGATTCAAAATTTGACATGGCTTATGAGTTGGGTTTTTAAGTGGGTTCTTTATAGAGTACAATGTACTCTATTTCCAACTTAATTGTATGTTAAGTTGGAAATATTGGTTGCTTTAGTTGCAATTTAATTATTTCATTTTAAGGAGCCATATATTACATCTTCAGTGGCATTGTTTAGTAGGAAATTGGTGTATTTGTTCAGTTAGCTCAATAGGAGCATGATCTGACCATGTGATGCAACCTATGTCTGAGGATATTACACAATGTGAAGAGATTAGTGAGGAAACAGTCAATTCTAGTGTGAGTTTTATGGACAGGGGAGTAAAATGTGTATCTCCTTTTTTGGGTTCAGTGTTCACCAGGAGTCCTATAAGCCATATTGTTTAAGGGGAAGTTAGAGTTCTGACCACTAGGCGGAGGCCTACCATCTTGAATCAGTTTATCGAGAGGCAGGGAGAGGGGAAGGTTAAAATTACCAGCTATAACTAGGTAGGTGTGACTTAAAGTGAGTGCGAAAATGTTACACATCTTTAGAGTGTCAGAGCCCCATTTGCCATGTAGGTTTATGCATCTGCCTCTGTCATTAACAGGTATCTTTCATCAGGATTGCTACTTTTGTTTTTTTATTGTGTAGCAGCTAATTTATTATTCGGTTATTGTTTTCAAATAAAGTTGTTTTGAGTGGTAAAGTGTTTCCTGTATAAATAATACATCTAGGTTTAGTTCTTTAAGCCTTTTCAAATGTAATACTAGTTTAGTGTTGAAATTAAGTTCCTTAAAATTAATGAAAACAAGTTTGTAGTGCTTATGTGACATCATCATGGTGAATGTGTGAGGGCAGAATGTGTACAAGGAGAAAATCATGCAGAGACCTATTGCTACCGTCTAAGAGGGATCACAAAGTGCCTTGTCCTGAGAATATGTGGCAAATAATCTTTTTGACTTATATAATTGTCCATCACATTGTAGGCTTAGCTAAAGGGGGAAATCTGAAAAAGACAAAACTGCTCTTTTGTGGGCAGACTATCACTGCATTCTTGTATGCAACACTCCATATTCCCTCACCATTCCAATTTGCCATAGCAGCCAAGACATTTAGTAAATCCCCTTTATTAACCACTGTCACTGCATCAAAACTGTACTAGGAGAATGACTATTCATTCCCGGGTCGTTTTAAAATGGCGCCAGGAATCAGTGGCTCCTCTGAATCCCAGTGGGGTTTGGACTGGAAAAAAGCAGCTTTTTGTGACATCCATCACTAAGCCCAGTAGCTGATTAGCCAATTAGTTTCTGGGCTTCCAATGCTTCTATGAAATGTACAGTAGAAGCAAATGTAAACACTATGCTTCCATATAGTGTTACTTCAGGAAGATCTAATACAGTTTTGTCCAGTCTCTCTCTACAGCAGTAGATTACTGCTATAACAAGGAAAACCATAGCTCAGTGTGGGTCTCACCAACCTAAATTTATATATTTTTACCTCAAACATTATTACTGTAAACACTGTAAACACTCCTATAAGTGATCTAATTATATATTCCTTCAAACAGGCTTAGGTAGTACAACGTCTGTACATATTTTTGACAGAAACCAATCCTTCCTGTTTTCTCTTCATATCGGGACAAATACCCATAAACAAAATCCCTGCACCTGATGACTTATATAGTCATTAGCTCTCTACTATCCTTATGCCTATTAGTGGATTCAATATATAATTACAGCAACCAACATTGGCACTAAACTAAAGGATTTAAACAAAATACACTGAGCTCAGGATTTAAATCTTCAGAATGCATTCCAATAGCTTAACCATTAACAAAAATGTTGCTTTTTAGTGTATTACTCGGCTGTAGATCCTCAAATCATCTCTGAATTGGTGCTGACACTGTCCTTCCTTCTGGAGGGTGGCTACTTTTGTTCCTCATGGTCCCTGTGTGTGTTGTAATGTAGACACCATTACAAGCTTACTCCCATGATATACTATAATTTCAATACAAATTAGTAAACTAAATGTGAGATTATAGTCCATCATAGGAGCGAGATGGGAGTGGTTACATAGTTACATAGTATTTGAGGTTGAATAAAGACATTAGTCCATCAAGTCCAACCTATAGGATCTCATTCTTAGGAGTACTTGTACCCCTGTATATTGCGGTCCCTTAGGAAATCGTCCAAAAGTTTCTTGAACAATTCCACACTCTTAGCTGTACCCTGCTAGCTTTGTTTACAGCAGCCTGGCACTGCAAACTACCTTTCAGTTTGTGGTCTACAATGACCCCCAAATCCTTCTCCATTTCTGACTTCCCCAGCGGCATACCCATTATAGACTTGCCCCTGCAATACATCCCCTTCTTAATACAGGGCAAAACCCTATTAGCTTTGTTTACAGCAGCCTGCCACATTAATGCCCACTCCCCTATTTTATCCAGGTCCTCCTGTAATGTTATAATGTCTAAGTCCGTGTCTATTACCCTCCCAATTTTGATCACCCGCAAACACGGAAATATCGCTGTTAACACCCTCCTCGATGTCATTCATACCTGTAAATAAGTTGAACAATATGGGACCCAGCACAGAACCCTGAGGCACACCGCTCATTACACTAGCCCAGTCTGAAAAGGTGCCATTTATAGATACCCTCTGGACACGTTCCCGTAGCCAGTTCTCTATCCACGTACACACCACTTCATCTATGCCCATAGCTCTCAGCTTGTGTAGCAAGTGTTTGTGTGGTACCGTATCAAAAGCCTTTGAGAAATCCAGATATATCACATCTACCGGCCTCCCTCCATCGATGTCTCTACTCACCCCCTCATAAAAAGTTAGCAAGTTAGTTAGGCAGGAACGGTCTTTCCTGAACCCATGCTGATTGTCATTAACTATCCCATTTTCCTGAACAAATTCTACCAGATAATTCTTAATTATTCCCTCTAGCTGTTTACAAACTACCGATGTTAGACTGACCGGCCTATAGTTCCCAGGTTGGCACCTTGCCCACTTTTTGAATATTGGGACTACCGTAGCCCTCCGCCAAAGTAGTGGTGGCTACTTTAACTTTAATTTCACTTGTAGCGCTCACCCCCAAAAGGAGCCGCTGGAATACCAAGTTCATCCATAGCCTGTCAAGGGATTTTATCAACTGGCTGGCCCAATAGCATCCACCACTCTGCTCTATTGACCAACAGAGCTGAGATCCAGGCCAGAAGCATGATGCTGATGAACTTTATTAGAACATTTAAGCTGGTAGAGACACCAGACTTGCTCCTGAGGTCCATTCTATTCCAGACACCTCCAGCAGCCATCAGCTTTCCTGGTTCTCCTCCTCAATCAGTATTAGGGCTCCTCCAAAATTGAGGATTAGAGAAGCATTTCCCCTCACTTTAGCATTCACACCCCCAGGCCTAAACCTGGGGGCAGGTTGGACTGAACCCAGCCTGGGCTGCACTCTATAGAGTGGAACAGAACTGAGCACATGGCAATTGTGCTCAATATAAGCACTTACTCAGCATGCACCACTGACCATGAAACCACCAGTGCTTGGCTGATAGGCCACACACACTCATAATGTCCCCCTTTGGCTGCCCCACACTGCAGCAGGGTCACACCCCACTCAGGCAAGTACAATCAATGTAGGAACACCTGGAATTAACCAGATAAATACCAACTATAATTCAGCCAGACTGTCTACAGCTCTGGCAACACTAGGAGGGTTATTCACTAAGCTGCAGAAGGCAACCGAGTGAACAACCGAGTCGAAGTGAACTGAGCCGAAAGGCATTCGGCTATTAACTTGGTCTCTATACGGCTGATTTCGTACATCAGCTAAAATCAGCCGGACTCCAGCTGCCCTCGGTCAGCCGCACATAGTCAGCATCTTTGCCGAAGTGCAGAAGCAATGCGACTCAGCCGATCCAACATCTGGATCGGCTGAGCCGAAGCTCCGGCAGTTCACTCGCTGCCGTTCATCCCTATTCTGCTTGCTACCTCCAAGGTAGCAAGCAGAATTTTTAAAAAATGTAAACAAAAGAAACAAATAAAGTTAATAAGAGAATAATAAAAAATGTAAAGAAAAAAAATCAGCATGTGGTCCCCCTCATAAACCATACCAGACCCTTTAGGTCTGGTAGGGATGTTAGGAGGGACCCCAATTTAAAAAACACATGCGTGGGGTTCCTCCAAAAGTCATAACAGGCCCTTTAGGTCTGGTAGGAATTTTAAGGAGGAACCCCATCCATCAAAAAACATGGAGTCCCCCCTAAAATTCCTAACCAGACCCTTAATCTGAGCACAGGCCTGACCGGGCAGGAAAGGGGGGGGGGACAAGTGAGCACCACCCCTCACTGCCATACCAGGCCACATGCCCTTGGCACTGGGAGGGTGCTTTTCCATGGTCCCCCCTGGAAAAGCACCTTGTCCCCATGCCGATGGGGACAAGGGCCTCTTCCTCACAAGCTCTCAGGCATTGATTTCCGGGGGTCTGTGGACAGGGGGGCTTATTTGCATAAGGGTACCCCTTTAATAAATGAAGATTCACCCCCCATGAATGAGTAAGGGGTATTACCCATACCATTACCCATACCATAAATGGGTACATACCCATTTACTGAAGGGTTTAAAAAAAAATTTAAAAAGATACCGGACTATTGAAAAAAATAATTTAAGTTAACAAAAAACAAAAATCTTTGTCAATTCCTTTAATAAAAAAAATCCCAAAAACTGATCTTACGACAAAATCCAGGGTCACTCACGACGTCCAGCATTGTCAACTCTCAACAACCCGACCGCACACAATGAACTCCCGCCGCAGAAGGAAGATTCTGACCGATGCCAACAAAATATGAACAATTGGGCGGAGCTAGCAGTGACATAACTGCTAGCTCCACCCAACTATTTACATCTGGGCGACACCTGCCTGAGTCTTCTTGCAGGTCCCAGACAACAGGGTGGAGCCGGCCATGACATCACGTCCAGCTCCGCTCAGTTGCTGTAATTTAATGACAGCCCAGTGTGCTCGAGGACTCTGGGCTGTCCTTGAATAACTCGGCAGAGCCTGCCGTGACAATGCCAATGGGGGATGTTATGAGTGTGTGTGGCTTACCAGCTTATCGCTGGTGGTTTCATGGTCAGTGGTGCATGCTGTGACTACGGCTCAGCCAAGCCGAAACATATGCGTTCAGCTCGGCTCCGGCAGCCGAAGTAAGCCGAAGGATGAGCTGAAGCTACAACTAGATCTTTCGGCTCAATAGTGAATAACCCTCTAAATGACTAGTAGCCACTAGTAGCCACCAAAGGTGGTAAGTATTACACATACAAGTTACAATAATACATTGTGACAGACTGATGCTCTGTCACTGTTTAAAGAATAGAGTATGGTTTAACATGCAAAGAGTCTCTGAACAGTTGTGAAACTAATTGTGGTGTTGCCCCACAAAAGGGAATTAGGCTAGCCAGCCAGTGCTCCCTCACCAGGAGACAAATGGCTGCAGGAACAGTGTATGTAAATAGAAATGTGAGGAGTGTGTGGACTGGCATATAGACAAGCACTCTTGACCGGGCTGTTGCCTGAGGGAAAGATCTTAGTCTGTGCTGAAACAGACTTAGGGTCTATGCAGACTAAATACCCAGGAGGATGAAGTTGTACTTTCTATCCATGTGATGCGAAGGACTCCTGTGAAGGAAAAACCTGATATAAAGTTATTTTGTTAATTAAGGGGGCAGGAACCCTAAAACATATTATGGACGAAGTCCCTTGAAAGCTCTCCATTTGGAGCTGGATCACACAACACATGTAGGTGAACAGTAATAAAAATCATATGCATAATTTGACAAAAAGGTTATTTTACAGGAAGTGTTTTCTTTGGATTATCCACCACCACCACCTACACTGACTACCTAAGAACCTTGGCCCTTTCTGCCACATGCTGCAGGAAGTGCCAAAATGCATTTTATAAACACACACACAAAAAAACTATTTTTAGAATACTTTTTTTTAGATGTTTATTATTGCTCCGAGGTAGCAAGCAGAAAAGAAAAAAAATGTTTACCAATTATTTAAATAAATGTACAAAAATTAAAATTTATAAAAGTTAAGAAAATTATTTTTAAAATGTTAAAGAGAAAAAAAAACAGTGTGGGGCCCCCCTCCCAAACCACTCATTGGCAAATACTGCTTGGATGTGAACGCAACATCCCTAATAGATTTGCCACACACTGTATTAAGTTGCACTAGAATGCATCTCAGCAGATATCATATGGTATAACTGCTGAAACCTTTTAAAGGAAGCCTTTTGGAAAGAGTGGAATCAGTAGATTTCTATGAGGGAACTTATGAACACAGAGAATGTTTTCTTTACTGCATATAGACATTTAAGTAGAAGATCTGACTTTAGTTGCCTCCATCAGCATTTTAGTTACATACAGGGGCAGGGGTATGTAATGCACTAAATACAGGAGACAGGAGTATATAACACACAAAGCACAGGAAGCTGAAGTATTTAGTGCACAGATTGCAGAGGGCAGGAGTATGTAACACACAGAGCACAGGAGTTAGGCGTAAGTAACACACAAAGTGCAGGGGTCAGAAGTGCGTAATGAACAGAGAGAAGGGGTCAGGAGTATGTAAGGCACAGCATGCAGGGTTCAAGCTCATGTAAGGCACAGAGTGCATGGGTCAGAAGTATGCAAGTCAAAGTGCAGTGGTAAGAAGTGCATAACTGAAAAAGATAAGGGGCCAGGAGTATGCAAGACACATAGCACAGGGGCCAGGCGTGCATAATCTAAGGTGTGCAGGGATCAGAAGTACATAACACACAGAGCACATGAGTCAGTAGTAAATAAGGAGTATGTAAGGCACAGAGTGCAGAGCTCAAGTGTGTGTAAGGCATGGTGGTCAGGGTTTTGTAAGGCAAAAAGTGCAGAAGTTACAAATTTGCAATACAAAAAACTCAGGGATTGGGAGTACATAACTCACAGTATGCGGGGGTCAGGAGTATGAAATGTACAGAGCGCAAGGGTCAGGAGTAAGTAACACAAAAATCACAGGGGTTAGGAGTAAATGATGCAGAAAGCACAGGGTTCATGAGTAATGAACATACAAAATGCAGGGGTCAAAAGTAAGTAGTGCCACAGAGCGCAAAGGTGAGTAATGCACAGAGCACAGGGTTCAAGAGTACGAAACATCCAAAGTGCAGGGGTCAGGAGTAAGTAGAGCACATAGCACAGGAATCTATAATAAGTAGCACACAGAGTGTAGGGGTCAAAAAAAACACGCAGCATGCAGGGGTTAAACACATGCACAGTAATGACCAAAGCGCAATGGACAGAATTGCTTAATTACTAGAGTACAGGGTTCAGAAGTACATAACACACCAAGCACCAGGGTCAGGAGTAAACAATGTACAATCTGCAGGAATCAAGACAAAGTCATACCCAAATCACAGGGGTTAAGAGTTAGTAATGCATAGAGTGCAGAGTTCTGGCATAATTGTTCACCAAGCAAATATACCCTATTCCTCCCAATTGTACCTTCCCTGGGACCCTCCTCCCTCCCTGAAATGTACTCGTGTTGCTTTGTGTCCATTGTTGAGTGCCCCGAATCTTGATGCAGCAACTATAATTTTTTCTTTAATTTGTATAATTCAAAAGTTTCTGGACCTGCAGCACAAAGCCAAGGGAAGTTCTCCTAAGCTTCTCCATGGTTCTGTGCTGCAAATGTGGTGCATGGTGCTAGCAACACCCCTGGTTTTAACCCCTAAACCTTACCCATGGAGCAGAAATCTAGTTCCTACTTCACTCCCTGAAACCCCCTGGATCTATTAAAAAAAACAAAATTATACAAACCTTTTCTCCATTTACATAGTTTTGTGCTTCCAGTATATAGAACATATTATACCTAATGATAATTTACTTATGAGAGTGAATATACTGTAGATGCATTTTTCCCAGATTATAAATATATGTGTTTTAAGGTTACGTGTGAGTGTTGGTCTTTTTTCCTGCAGTCTCTAGGCTGGTCCAGTAATGTCACATGTCCTCCCTCTTTATCATCTATGGTGGCAATAGGTGGTTCTTCCTCTTGTATAGAGCAGCACTCACCTGATGACATGTGAGCAACGCTCAGTCCAGCAGTACTGTGAGCCCAGGCTGATAGACTGTCTTGAGAGTTTTGATGAAACTGGGCATCATTCAATCTAAAAGATATGCAGTGCCGGATGCTGGGATTTGTCAATCTCTGTTGCACAGACCCAGGAATAATGTCAGTATAGAGTGAAGCTGTTTTTTTTTACATTCTAAAAGGTGCAAAGCATATTACAAAAAAACAAGACAAAAACTGTAGTTCCATTTTAACTGTAACCTACCTCTTAACCCAGCTTTTAAATTTAACCTAACCCTTTATTCCTTAACTTGAACCTAACCACTATCTCTTGTTATAAAACACTAATACTCATTATAAACTGTACTATTATGACAAAAAAATGTGTGGCCAAGAGCAACACACAAAGTAATATTTTTTTTTACGTTATTAGCAACTTTTAAATCTAATCACACATTAAATCACCTGTGTTCCTAGAAAGCTCCATATTTCTCTTGTAATGCTGCTATTTTATTGTCCTTACTTATCTTTAGACACAGTCTTTCAGTTTTCTTTAAAATAAAAAGCATATTTACTGACTTGGAACATTTGATTTTGGCATAGTTTATAGTAACTATTGATCATGTTTCCTTTTCACTTTAGCTGCCTGAAATGCTGTTTGGATTATTTTCCTTTAAGTCGTCATGCCCCCAATTGACTGCCCCACAAAATCAATATGTTTTGTCAGAGTGGAAGAAAAAGAGAGGAACTATGATCTTGTCTGCACAGCTGAATCCTTCGCATGATTTAAGCACTTAAGATGAAGACTGTATAATTAAGTGGAGACCTGAACTCGAGTCTCCCATTGCACCAAGGCAGTTATTAAGATGAGTGAAACCCACTATAATTATCCAGTAAAGAGTGTGATGATTGGCTGCTCTGTGTCAAGCCTCCAGTGGCTTGCTTTGTCACAAATGCGAAAAGGAGAGTTCACTTTCTGTCAAAACTGGCTTTGAAAATGTTATCATTTTAAATGCCGTGAAAGAGAGGGAGTTGGGCCTAGGGGTATACACAGACCCATATGCTGGTGACAGTGATACAAGTGTAATTCTAGACTATTAGAGTGACACATAAGATCATTTTTGCCCTAGAACATGAGACAGCTGAGGAGATTATGCAGGACAGGCTGTCACACAATAAAATTTTCAGAAATCTGTGAACTCCTGATCAAATCCATTGAATATTTTATTGCCTAACACTCTGAGAAAGCATATTTATAAACTATACACATGAAGACAGGAAGCAAAGTAAATTAAAGGTTAAAGAAATCAGAATTTACATGCCATTAAGAAGGAAGCAACGTAATCACAACTTACCAATGGAGATTGCAATCAGACTGAGAAGCTTTAGTTAAAACTAGGACACTATAAATAGCGGTTTCAAATGTGTGCGTGCTGTCAAAGAAAATTGACATGAATTAGCTTCTTGGTGAATTTAATGTTTTATAGATTAAAGTTACTTCTAGACTTATTTTAAAGATTACTAGAACTCAGTACTTTTTATTATATTGTGAGGTAGCTAAAAACTGTAATTGTAATTTTCTGTTCTGATTGACGAAGGTAATGTTTTATTTCTTTCTGTTGCATGTGTTTTAAGATGGTATGATAGAATGTTTAAAGGTGAAACTAAATATGTTCAATTGGAAAAATGCTATCAATATAGGAAAGGAATTAATGTTTCCCTAAAAATTATACAATAAATGACTTGAACTGTCCAATAGATACATACATCCAGGCAGACTAGATAGATAGATAGATAGATAGATAGATAGATAGATAGATAGATAGATAGATAGATAAATAGATAGATAGACATTCTAATTAACAAGTGTAGGAGAAAAGATCAACTAAAACAGATTATGGTAGTTTATTTAGGCAGAATACTGAATAGTATCATTTCCTTTCAACACAAAAAAATCTATGATTGCCTGAGACAACGTTTGTCCAACAATGTCATAAAGGTCAGCAATAGAAAACAACTTGATATGCTTTTGCTGTGCTTGTGACATCTGAATGCTATATCCCGGGCGGTAAGAGTAGCCCAGGGGGGATGGGGACTCCTGCACTTGGAGAACAAAAGCAGCCCTTCTGCTAATTGACTGATAAATCAGCCATATTCCCCTGTGGGAAGCACACAAGACAGTAGCAGATGGAGACAGCTTGAACACCATGGCAGAAAAGCTCCTAAAAACCTGCTGTGAAGCTGCCCACAATTATGTTTCACAACACTTTTTTCTTGTTTAACACAACCTAAGGAAGATGGGCAAAGATGGTGGAAAACACAAAGGTCAAAAACTGAGGATAGTATGCACAATTTCTAAAAGAACAGTTCGATTAACCATACACAGCACAATTCATGTATTGCATGTGACGATCACGTTTTTGTAGGGCCAGACAGGAGATTTTACCAGCTGTTCAAACTATCAGAAAAGCTTGTTATCTATTGGAAAATCTCTGCAAGCTTGCAGCAATACCATTTTTAGGAGAAAAGGGAAGAAAGTGTTAGGCAGGGCAATCCTTCTATCAAGTGTTGGCCAATTTGGATTGAGGATCATGATTGGACATTGTCCACCTTCAGCCATTAATAATTTTTGGTGATACAGCTGCCTTTTAAACTGCCATATATGGCCTCAATTAGGCAACAGCTATTAAAAGTCACCCACAGTTTAGCCAATGGAAAATAACTGTCTTTAGAGTACTCAATCTGAACAGGAATGACAAACTCACTTCTAGAAAATTAAATGTACAGTAATATGATATAGGTCCCTATATCACATGCATACATAGAGGGACAACTTAGAGAGGAGCCAATTAACCTACAAGCACATCTTTGGAGTGTGGGAGGAAACCGGAGTACCCGGAGGAAACCCACGCAAGCACAGGGAGAACATGCAAACTCCTTGCAGATAGTGACCTGGCCGTGATTCGAACTGGGGACCCCCAGTGCTGCAAGGGAGACGCACTAACCACTACGCCACTGTGCTGCAAAATCATAAGGGGCTGCTCCCTAGGAAGGGCTTGAGGGGACACTGAGGTGGAGCTTTGACCAAAGCCAGGGAAGCTTGGGCCTTGCTACCAAGACAACCTATTTAATAAATATAATCTTTAGTAATTACTGCATGTTTAATCAATCTAGGAATGAAGAAATTTCACACTTTAATAAAGTCATTTTGCAATTAACTCTTATTTGGTAAAGAGTGTTACAATTGTAAGTTATAAAAAATGAATACCACTATTCTTATGGCTGCTTTTCCTGTTTTTTTCCTATTCTGTGTTTCATTATTGACTAGTTATTACCTGCACATTGGAATTGGAGATGGAGATGGAATTGGAATTGGAAGGTTAAGAGCTCTAAACTGCAGACGCCTATTTGCATTGCAGATCCTTCCATCACCTCCAGCCTTCCCAATTAATGCTGCAAAACACATTGTAAACTGATCTGTAGATTAACCATCTACAGCTTTTCGGTCCTACTGCTGGCCTCACAAATTTCAATTTGATTGTACAATCTCATTCAGACTTCACAATAGCTATGTAGTTTAAGGAGCTACCTAATTGTATATGCATTGAAAGAATTGGTGCAAGATAGCCCATGTGTAGTGTAATGCGGGACCTCACACTATATAGTTGTTGGTAAACTAAAAGAATTTTACAGAAATTGTACAAAATGTAGGGTGTATTATGAGCTTCCGGTCTTTTTGCCAGTGGCTGATGGCAGTGACAAAATTTGGGACCTGAACTAAGGTGCTTAAAGCAGATGTTTACTATTAGATTGTAAGCTATCATGAGCAGTGCCATTATAACCCTATTGTACCGAAATTGTATCGTAACTGTACTGTCTCCCCCATTTTGTAAAGTTCTGTGCAAACTGTTGGCGCTATATAAATCCAATATAATAATAATAATAATAATGTTTACTTTTTAAAAACAGTTTCCCAGCCCTTGACCCCTCAAAATACAAAGCAGTTCCCCTTTCCCCACAGGTCCATACTTTCTTTTTCCAACAGTTTTGGCCTCCTGCACTGTCTGCAGCCAAGCAAGTAAAAATCTAGTGCAGGGTGTTCATGCTTGTGCATTAACATTCCAAATACTTAAATGGCAGAGTATAGCAGAGCAAAGACACTTTCAAACCTATGGGACATAATTTCACATGTGTGACCATCCTGGCACTAGATTTTTACTGGAGTGGGCTGCAGAGAGGGTGAGAGGCATATACTTTAATTTTAAAGTTTTTCACACACATTATAATCTAACTTTACAATCTCTGTGTAACCAACTTTCAGATTTACAACTGTGTAAACTCATGTCATATATTACTTAAATCTGATCACCAAACTTTAATTATCCTTAGCATAAACTAACAGCATTATATCCCATTATGTCATATTAGGATTAGTCCAGGTTCAACCATGACACTATCTGCATTGAGTTTGCATGTTCTCCCTGTGGGTTTCCTCTGGGTGCTCTGGTTTCTTCCCACACTCTAAAGACATGCTAGTTGGTTAACTGGTTTCTGTCTAAATAGGACCTAATATGTTTGCATGTAGGGTAGGGACATTAGAGTGTAAGCTCCTTGAGGGCAGGGACTGATGTAAATGAATTAATAATATGTAAAGTGCTGCATAAATTGACAGCGCTATATCAACACCTGTTGCAATAATAATATTATTCATAATAATAATACATTGGCAGTGGAAGACATTTGTCCTTTGTGACAGGTCAATACCATTTTTAACTTAGATCTTTCTTTTAAACAGTTATATAACTATAACATGGTTTCCCCCTCCACCCCGCTTAATTAATTAGGGGTCTATTTATAACAGGGAGAAGGTACTGCTATCCACTTTCTGCAGGGAACTTTGGCCTGAATTTTACGCACCATTCATAAAATACTGGCTTTAGTATGGAGCCTAGATTTTCCATTGAGTTCTCTCTGCAGCATAAAATAAAATGAACTAAATGAAAGGGAGGCTGGTCATATAACTATGATAGTAGACATGTGCAATTCGTTTCGAATCGAAATTCGCACAAATTTTCCTGAAATTCGTAGATTTGTAAGCATACGAAATCCGAATGGCAGTTTCCGAATTTATGTCCGAAATACGAAATTCTGTTAACGAATTTCGGATCCAAATTTATTTGAAACAGGAACTAATATTACCCCTGTAAAATGAGGTTGAACAACATGACAAGATTTTTTTTTAAATCCGAAATACGGATCCGCTGCTGCTGAGTTTTTTTTAATACGAAATATGAAATTCGGATACGGAATCCGTTAACGGAATTTGTATTTCGTTTTGGTTGACCAATCAGAGGTTCTCTTCTGCTGCTGAGAGTTGCATTACAATACAGGCAGGAAATACGAAATTCCGTTGACGTATTTTCGTTACGTTACGAACATTCGTTATATTGAAGTTAAAAAGCAAAGTACATTTATATTGGAGTTGATGGTAGTTTTTTTTAATACGAAATTCAGATACGGAATCCGTTAACGGAATTTGTATTTTGTTTTGGTTGACCAATCAGAGGTTCTCTTCTGCTGCTTGCTGCTGAGAGTTGCATTACAATATACAGGTAGGAAATACGAAATTCCGTTGACGTATTTTCGTTACGTTACGAACATTCGTTATATTGAAGTTAAAAAGCAAAGTACATTTATATTGGAGTTGATGGTAGTTTTTTTTAATACGAAATTCAGATA
Organism: Nanorana parkeri; assembly: GCF_000935625.1. NCBI lineage: Eukaryota > Metazoa > Chordata > Amphibia > Anura > Dicroglossidae > Nanorana > Nanorana parkeri. Next base: position 362,396 of record NW_017307275.1, on the reverse strand, counting down.
CGGAATCCGTTAACGGAATTAATATTTCGGATACAAAAACAACTACCACAGACTCCAATATTAACAAAGGTATTTTTGCTTTTTAACTTCCTCATAACGAATGTTCGTAAAGTTATGAAAACGTGGATACGAAATAATGGATATTACGAAACGGAACGAAACGAAACAATTTTTTTGACGGCGCACAAGTCTATATCATAGGTCATGTGAAGCTGTCAACAAATTGCAGACTCTCACAGGACTTAACTTTACTTAAGTGTAACTTAACTTTGACAGCTAAGCACATTTTGCACATCATCTTTTTTCATAAACAAAGGTAAATAAGAAAAAGGAGGGGGAAAATTAGAGCGCAAATCCTGGGAATGTGGGGGGTATAGGGACAACCAGTGTCTGTATGTGGCGGGTGGAAAAACAAAAATGAAAATTAATAAAATCACAAAAGGTGAAGGACTTACTTGTGAAGCCGAGGTCCTGTCATGGAGGACCCTTTTGGAGTGTGGGCAGTGCGAGATGTACTCGGTGTCTCCCAGCAAGTGGAGGGATGGATGAAGGAGGAATCAATGTGGACTGAATGCTGTATGTGCCCGGGAATTGGTGAAGAAGCTGCCTATGGTCTTGATGGCAGTGTTCTTAGGACGTGACGGAGTGAAAGGGACCGAGGGCTGGGAGAGGACGTGCACGGAACAGTGGTAAAGGAGCGACGCGTTTTGAGGTGTTCCTCTTTTTCAAGCTCGAGTGAAAGGGTGAGTTTTCGCTTTTTTTGCGGGAGAAAATCGAGGAGCGATACCTCTTTTTCAAGCTCAAGATGTTCCTTCTTGAGCTTGAAAAAGAGGTATCGCTCCTCAAAACGCGTCGCTCAGCTCACTGCCCCTCCACCCCGCTACTACCCTCTTCCCACCACAGATCCGACTGACAGCTGACTACTTTCAGCCCACGGCTCCCGCACACTGCTCCAGTCTGTGCCGTCAGTGACTGATCATCACGATCCACAGCCGAGGCCACAGCAGTTCTGCCTGCTTCTGACACCGCTGATTTTCTCCCGCACTACTCGGCCCCTGGACTCACACAGCGGGCCACGGACTGAGTCCCCATTCTTGTGGCTTCTCCCTTCCCCCCCTCTCACCCTCGCCCACAGCCTCCTCTCCCCGTGTGGATGCACATCCTCCGGCACACCAGTTCCAGATAGACACCACGGATGACCCGATCCTCCACACCGGCCGTTCAGCCTCTGGTCCCATGAATTAAAATGTAAGTGCTCTTTCTTTTGCCTTTTGCACCCATTGTCACATAATTCTCCCTGTCACCTTCCCTGGGTCTTCCGACCCGGTCAGTTAGCCCACCTAGCGTTGCGCCCTTTTTGTTTTTTGTTTTTTGTTTCTAGTTCGAAAAAGTATTGAGGTGCCCAGACTACATTACCATCACATCTTGTAAAAAGCAATTAAGCAGAGACAGGGCAGTTCATGAGCTGCTCAAATTGTCCATAATGTTAGGGTTTTTTCAGTCAGTAAAACTTTTTTTTTCCAATGTCAAGAAAATATGCCAGTTTTAGGGGTATATTAACCACTGTATGACTGGGGTGTTAAACCCCCTTCCAGTCTAAGCCATTTTTCAGTATTCAGCGCTGTGATTCTTTGACATTTAATCAGTCATGCAACACTGTACTGAAATGAATTTGATATAATTTTTTTGGACACATAGAGCATTCTTTTGGTGGTATTTAATTACCACTGGGGTTTTTATTTTTTACTATATTATGGAAAAATTGCACACAAAAAAAGGTGTCCCGCCCACTTTTTCGGCAGTGTAATATGTGACCGGCAAAAGGAGAAGAATTCCAACATTCTCAGCTGTTCCAGGGCAGATTGGCGTTGCAGATCGTATGTGAAGGAGAGCCGATCTGCCGTGAAACAGCTGAAATGTCACTTCTATCCGACTTTGTGACTGCGATCTCAAATTCCAGAAAGTCAGATAGAAGTGACATTTTAGGACCGATGAGCTGTTCCAGGGCAGATCGGTTGTCCTGCACATACGATCTGCGATGCTGATCTGCCCTGGAACAGCTTAGAAAGCGTTGGAATTCTCCACTTTTTGCCGGTCACATATTCCACCACCGAAAAAGTGGGCGTGAGTACGTTAAAATGTGTGACCACGTGACCAGTCACACATTCCAACCCAGTCACAATGTTTGATAGAACAGGGGCACTTACAAAAAATGTATTTTTTGTTTTTATATATATGTGACTAATTTTGTTTTAACTTTTTTCACTATTGCTATCACATAGGAGGCTGACAATCCCCCTATGCGATAGCACAGGCACACTGACAGGTCCTCTTCATGGAGACATTAGGGGTTTCTAAGACCCCTATTGTCACCAAGGGATCCCAAAGAAGCAGATAAAGCAGAGATCTGCTCCACCACCTTCTTCTCTAGCTATAGCAGTCAGAGAAATGACAGTTGAATGCAGAAGTGATGTAATACACACCACTTCTGCATTCAGAGATCGGAGGAGAGCTCAGCAGGTGGGAGAGTGCTGATCTCCCTCCAATCTTAGTATGAGAGCCGCCGAGCCGAGTTATCCACTAACGGTAACGAAGGAGGGGGGGTGCACACTGCTGGGCATACAAGTGATCAGACCGCTATAGTGCCACCTGTACGCTTGTATGTAACAGCTGTTACTGGCTATTTACACTTGTCAGTGTGTTCTGCTCGTGTGCGCGCTGGAGCAGAAAAAAATACGTATATTTACGGCGCTCTGCTGTAGGGAGTTTGCCATCCATCCATTTCTTTACAATGGGTAGACGGCAAGAAGTTAATAAAGCAGTTAATCTAGTATTAATCAAACATTTACTGCAGGTGAATCTTCCTGGCACATGTGTTTTAATGTACAAAGATTAGTTAAGCAACAGTGAATATTAGGTGAAATTCACATTCACTACTTGTTTAATATGCCCCTTAAATACCACAACGTGGGAGCCATTCTGCAGAAAAATCCATTACACCTTGAGTGATGCACTAGTGAATATCAGGAAACGTACAACAGTCCGCACCTTGAGTCTTGGGTAAATTGGTAACTCTGGCACCACATTTTCAAAATAAGCACAGACCTGTTTGGAAGTAGCTGTGATTCAGGTCTGGTTCATTGTAATATAAGTAATTTCTTAGTCACAAATACTCCTGCAGCACTGAAGGCCCTCTCTGACATAACATCTGCAGCAGGGGAGGCTGTGATCTTTAACACACTCTGGGCCACCTACAGCCAGGGATCATCCTTGTAAATCATTATTTTATTGGCAGCCTTGCTGTCCCTGCCTGTGTTTGCTTGACCAGGGGAGGAATGGATTGCGGGGGAAAAAAATAATAATAATAACAATTGTTTAACAATTTAAATTAGTAAATAATTTTTAACAAAAATAAAGTGCATAAAAAACTGGTGGTTGCATGTTAAAAATATGTTGCTGTGTCCCCACCCAGAACATGACCTGGAATAAAGGGGCTGCATTCGCCAGCTGCTACGGAAGCAGTTGAAGTGCCAAGCAGCTTTGCCAAGCTTGTATTTAGATGCTAGGTGTGATTTGGGGACATTTTTCTTTCCGCTCTATCAACTGGAAAGGGAAAGATGACATGAGAAGGTTTATTACTGGAGATGTTGGGGTAGGTGTTGGCAATGTAGCGAAAGTAAAGCGACTATTACAAGACACACAGTCATATGTTAAACTTAGGGAATCCCCCTTCAGAAAACTAGTGGCAGACTTTAATTTCAAGATTAAAATGGCCTTTGAAGTGTCACTTCTCACAGTGAAAGAATTTAAATTCCTCAAGATAGAACGATTCAATATCCTAACTTTTTACATAATCACAAAGATCCACAAAAATCCAAATAACCCCCCAGGAAGACCAATTGTCTCAACAGTGGGAGGACCCTTAGAGAATCTTGGCAAATATCTGGATGCCCTGCTTAAAAATATGGTCCTAGAACTACCCTCTTACATTCGAGACACCAAAGATGTACTGAAGAAACTTTCAGATATAAAAATCAAAAAAGACATACTACTGGTAGGGATCAACGTTGAGTCACTTTATACGTCAATACCACATAAATGTGGCCTGAAAGCGGTGGAATATTCTCTACAAAAACACCATGCGGAGATGGCCCGACAAAATGAATTCATAGTGGAGCTCCTGGAATTCGCCCTAGAAAATAACAACTTCCAATTTGAAGGAAAATATTATAGACAGATAAGAGGCACTGTAATGGGAGCTCCGTGGGCTCCCTCCTATGCATGCCTACATTTAGGCATGTGGGGATCCGAAGTAGCATACAAGCATCCACTATACCAGAGTCATGCACACGTTTGGCTCAGGTATATAGATGATATTCTGCTACTGTGGCATGGTGGTGAAGACCTCCTCAAAATATTCATTTCAGATCTTAACCTAAATGAAATGAACCTAAAGTTTACATTCACGTATAGTAAAGACCAACTCTCATTTTTGGATCTACTGATAGGAAACGATAATGAGGAGATTGTAACGAAAACATTCCAAAAAACAACTGCAGCAAACACTCTTCTTCACACCACAAGCCATCACCCCCCATCTCTGAAACAGGGAATTCCGACTGGTCAATTCATGCGCATCAAAAGGAATTGTAGTAAACAGGAAGACTTCAGAAAGGAATCCCAAGACCTCTATAAAATATTTAGGGAAAGGGGTTACCCACATAGAGTAATAAAAAGAAGTAAAAGTAAAGTGAATATGAAAACAAGAACAGAATTATTCAAAGATAAAGAACTTAATGACCATCGGGATAAGGGAGAGATAAATAATTACACAATAAATATAGAAAATGAACTGCGCCAATAAGCAAGCTAACAGCTACAAGGCACTGGAATGTACACCCACTGTGAGTGTGTATACGTGAAAAATGAATAACTAAATGTGCCGAGCTACAACAATGATCAGATATAAAGAGTATAAAAAAAACAGTGACTCAAACAAATGTCAGTGAAAAAAAAAAATGTCAGTGAAAAAAATCCATCAGGTGTAAAGTCTTTAAATCTTCATAAATCTGCAAAAATGTGATCAATGTAACATCAAATGCTCCGCCCTATGCGCATTACGTTCAGCGTGACTTCATCAGGGATTTTTTTCACTGACATTTGTTTGAGTCACTGTTTTTTTATACTCTTTATATCTGATCATTGTTGTAGCTCGGCACATTTAGTTATTCAAATTACACAAGAATGATCACGAAGTTTGGTGCCAGATGGCAAAATCTAAGAGAGAGCATGACCAAACACTGGCATATTTTGAACTCTGTCCGAAATAGTGGGTCCAAGACCACTGCTTACAGCAAGGAGAGCCCCAAATTTGAAGGATGCCCTAGTCAGTTCAGAATTCAGATCAAAACATTCCCTTAAAGAATCAACAAAACCAAAAGGAATGTTCCCATGCGGCAAATGCAGAATATGTCACCTAGTGGACAAAACGAATACTTTCTAAAACACAGAAGGTACAAAAATCTACAACATAACTTCTTTTATTAACTGTGATACCAGCAAAGTGATATATCAGTTAGAATGTCCATGCCATAAATATTATATCGGCAAAACTAAAAGACAACTTCGAGTCAGAATCAGGGAACACCTTAACGATATTAAGAAAAGGGACAAGGATAGCCCGATAGCGATCCATTTTTCAGAGCTACATGGAGGATCATCAGATGGCCTAAGAGTAAAGGCAATATATGCACTAAATTTGTCCCCACGGAGAGGAGACTTCAACACCATTCTCCTCCAAAAGGAGAAAATGTGGACCTATAGGTTAAATACTCTAATACCTAATGGTCTAATGGTCTAAACAACTAATTTAATTGAATTTAAACGTTTTCCTGTGAAACCTCATTATATACCTGTCTTTTTCAAAAAGAATGTAAAAACCACCTATTAATTACCTCTTCAATCAAAGCAAAAAGAATTGCCTAAACAAAGAAAATCATGGTTGTCCTTTGCCAGCTATTCGTGTCAACTATATGTGTTGTGAAAAGGAACTGATTGTTATTTGGTAAATCACTATACAGCCCAGAGATATTCAAGGGCTAAATTAGAAGATGATTCACAGGTGAGGATATCATTTATATACCTCATTTCCCTGTGAACCTGTGCATCCTGACGAAGCCCCTGAGGGAGGGGCGAAACGCGTAGACGCCATACATGCAATGTTTGGGCCAACCCCAAACAAATGAGACACATTGATTCAACGTCTTGACTCATGGCACTTCTCACTTACCAAATCGATATTACTTGGATGCTGCTGTGTTTTCAATATTACGAACTCTCATACTAAGGATAAATCTTTGGATTGTGGTAATTTCCTTACCAACAAAATAATCTCACCAAATGAAAGAAATTCAAAGAGGACAGCTATACACGGAGACGACTATGGCCTAGACATGTGAGTAAGACTATTTTTTCAATTGAATACTATCTATAGATCAGATAGTTCAGATTAAGTAAATACCCCTATACCCTCATAGGAGGAAAGGGAAGACTCACATTTTGCCTAGTACCCACATAAAGATTTTGGCTCATTGTACCAATGAACTTAATATGACTATCAATATCCCTTAAAGAAAAAGCACCTTTTCGAAATTTCAATTCGGACGACTATGTATAAAATCTAACTGCATGAGGATAACACAACCAATAAATCTGTACACAAAGTGTTTAACACTCTAGTGATACAAGGATACAAATGTTTCAAAATGAACGGGTGAAATATATATTCTGCCGAACAAATAGACGCAAGTAGAACAAAGTATCAAAACCAAAGTAGTTAACTTGAAAAATATGGGATAGTAAAACTACACAGGATTGTTATCCAATGATCTAAATATTTTCTGCATTCGAATCGAGAAGTTACCATAAGCCTGGACGGATGTGCTTTAATTTCTAGGGGCGTAGACTGTCCTACCAAAGGTTACCAAATCTATAGTCAGTTCTGATCTTTTTGTATTGTTTTTAATTGGTCGATAAGCAGTGATTGGCCATGTCTGTTACCCAATTTTACATGAATAAATCCTTTTTCTAAGAACAAATTCAAATTTTTGGTTTGTCCCGATCTTTAAATTAACCCTTGGACTACCTATACTCTATAGGTAGACCAAACCTTTTTTGTTTGACTTATGCTTTATATTGGTTATTGATCTGGTAAGACGCACCCACCTCCAAGGGTAAAACATTTAGAGCTATTGTATCTCCAGATGTAAAACAATCCCATTTTTTTCTAGGTGTTGGCAAGGTCTGCTTTACGTTTCAAGGATTTACTCTAGGGGAAGGGTAGGAAGCCTATTGCCATAGCATTGTGGGCTTAATTTTGGCTGTGCTTGCCCTTCCACTCTTGGCCCTGGATAAAAAGACAATGAAAACTGAAGGGGGTTGAGATAAGTCTTCTTTCAAATATGGTGGCCCTACAAAATGTATGGCAAAATAAATCAATAAAAACAAATTAAATGACAATATATAAAAAAATGGGAATATTCTAAAAAATTTAGGGCTGGTGCAAATATGTCAATGTAGGACAACTCAGTATAGGAACTTGTGCTAAATTCTTTTTGTGTGATACCTTCTATTAGGTCACACTGTGTGTGCTCTAGGAGTAACACATTAGGGATTGTGTCACTATTACCTGACTCATTGCTGCTCACCATTTTTGTCACTTTAGTCAGACCTCCTAGATATGATGGAAGTCCAAACTCTGGCCCTCAAGCTGTTGTGAAACTACAAATCCCATGATGCATCTACATCCGGGAGTCATGTCTGTGGCTGTGAGAATCTTGAAATGGCTCATGGGATTTGTAGTTCCACCACAGCTGGAGGGTCAGAGTTTGGACATCCCTGTCCTAGATGATGAGCCATTGGTGTGGTGTAGAGAAAAAACAACTCTCCAAAAGACTGCAGGCTATAATTTTTTTTTCGGCTTGTCTGTCATTTAGTTTTTTTTGGATGCTCCTTATTTGGTGAAAAACATGCAATCTATGATCCACAGTAGATATAATCCCACAGTGCTTCAGGCCTGATCAGATTAGGTGAGCTAACATATCTCAAAAACCCCGAAGTCTTCTTTAACCATAAATCACTGCAGGCAGATTTTGTAATAGATAGGGTATTTTCGTGACATGCATAGCCAAAAATACACAGTGCAAAATGGCCTTTTGAAATACGTAGAACTATTTCTTCAAGGTTAAATGTGACTAATACTCACAAAGATGATAAATCAGCATATAAAATGAACCACCAAATAGCAGGCAAAGGAAGGATGGAACAACTATGACCATAGGTTCTGATGAAACCCTGACCCCACCCTCCCTTGTTCCATTCTTGTAATCATTTTGTTGCTACCAGTCCTCCTAATGAGACTAAAAGGAGAGATAGATAGATAGATAGATAGATAGATAGATAGATAGATAGATAGATAGATAGATAGATAGATAGATAATCAGAGGTATAATCTTTCCTGCATTCTCTGCTTGTAAATGCTAATGCAGCAAGCCAGAATTAGAGTGCTTAATCAATTCCACTTTCAAGAGTTCTGAGATATGGGGTGAATCAGCAATGCCAATTTTTTTTCTGACAAAAACAAATTACAGTATTTTGTTACTACTAATTCAGCCAGTCCCGCCACTCATATAAATCAAATGAAAGTAGATGGGGGTGCTGCTACTGTCTGTAACTCTTTGGCCCAAACATGCTACAAAAGTAAACTAGGACTTATCATGTTACTTAAAACCATGCTAGTTCCAAATACAATGAACAGCTTTAAGGCATTCCTGAAACCTGTTATTTGAAAGTTTTGTGTATTTCGCATGCACCTTTTGAAGTTGCATTAGCAGGACCCTGTTTCAAATCTATTTTTATATTCTGAAAATTATTGGCATTGGCACAGACTCTTCATGGCAGTGTCCAGCTTTCTCAACTTTTTTGGAGGTTGCCTATTAGCCGTAAAAACGTCCAGAGTTAAATATATACATATACAGTATATATAGATGTCACTGCTAAGTTTAGGTGTTCCACATTTCAAACAGGTTTCTATGAACCCCCCTTGATTTAAACTGGGACAGATTTATCCATTCATTTATCCATCCAAACATGACACAGACAAGTATACACCTCTGTAGTGTGTTCCCTCCCAGCATGATCTATTGGTGGAATCTAGACACCTTTTGTAGTGTGTACACATCCAGCAGGTGTGTTGTGCAAAGCCCTGCATGAATTGCAAGGTGATGTTGTGTAAAATAGCTCTACGTTGTGTTGCTTGCGTTGATGAATGCAGGAATGTAAATGCATGAGCTAACCATTTTTGTCTAAACTGTGAAGCAGCATTATATATGCATCATGTGCATGATTTTTCCATATATGGCATTAGTGGAAATATGCTTTTAGAGACTTGCATGCCACTATTAGAGCGGCGTGTAGCCTATGGTGCATGCTACATGACGCGCACGTACGTAAATACATAAAAACGCGCCATGACGGCATGAAAGTGTGACACGTTGCTCGTGTTTGGTTGATAAATACGTTTTGCGGTGTAAAAATGCACACGCACCTGGTGCGTGCGTGTGTTTGAGTTAGTAAATCACCCCCAACATGTTTCACAGACTCTCTCTCTGTTATGCTTCCACAGGAGATCCTCAGGTATATCAAACAAATACTGGCAAAATATTGTAGAGAAAAAAGTTGTGTAAACTCATGACAGACTAGTTTATATCATTTCCATCACCTTCACCATCTAACCACATAAATATTACCTTCAAATGACCAATAGAGTGGTTTGAGATCTAAGAGTTCAGCTTTAACATCCCAATCTGATGGACACAAGGGCACACATGGATGAAAACGATGAGACCGTAATATGAGCCCAATATACTGTACAGCTATAAAGAAAAAAATCCCCATTGTATCCTCCACTTCTGAAAGCACCATTGTGATCTAACATAATCGTAGATGATTAGTACTATTTACTCTCTATATAAAAATATAAAGAAGGGTCTACGTGGTTGGGGGATTGCCCAAAAATGCACTAGTCATTAACACATCCCTCTACAAATATACCACAGAGGCCAGAAATGTTCCTTGCTTTCCTCCACCAACTGACACAAATTGCATGCCTATAAACCAGCCCAGACAGCCAAGACCATGGTCCTCTATAAATAAATAGGTATACTGTGTACATATATATAGTTCTCCCTTGAACTGATGCCACATCAGCTAGCCAAATGTGCCCCTTGTCAAACATGCTATGTAAAAGCTTGCACACCTGATCTCCTCCCTGGGTCCACATCACCTCTCAGCCCGGGGATCCCATCATCCTTATATAATGCCCCCCACCTGATGACTAATCAGCCACCTGTGTTGAGGGGTCTGACATAATGTGATGTCAGATGCTGGCATGTGCACCAGAGGCCTGACACTTGTGCAGTGAGTCCGTGGCCATAGACCAAGATGAAAATAGGCGGCCAAGGTGCGGGCTTTGGAGGTGGCATCCCCATGACAACTGTACAATAGAAATATTAATATTCAGCAAGACAGATAGGGTCATGCCATTTTGGGAAATATGTTTGCAAAGAAAAAATACAGGCCACAATATCTCTAATGGAATTTAATTTTAAGAATAACAATACCCCTTTACATTACAAGAAATGCAGTACAGTTGGGCATACCAGAGATGGAGTAGGACTTAGAATTACTGATTAGCAATGAACTTAGCATAGTCGCTGAATGCCAATTAGTGGCTGCTAAAAGAAAGAAAAACCTTGGTATGAATTAAAAAGTAATAAAAACTGTGTCATCCAGAAATATTAAGTGTAGCAAGGCACTGGGGAGGCAGGGGATGGTGGGCAGCAAGCCTACTGCAATGCTGTCTCGCTCAGGGCTGTCAGTGGCGTGGGTTTGTGGCAAGTAGTCAGCTTCAGGATGCTGGACATCTGAACATTCCAGCAGTGTAGAAAGATTGGGATTGAAATCAAACATGTCCTAAGGCAGACCAATACCCCCTCCCCCCAAATGAACGTTCAACATGCATGCCCTCTTCACATATTCCATATTATCTTTTTTCCCAAAGATTATAATCTCCTCCACCTTCTGTATACTTCTTTAACTTATTAAATTGTAACCTCTTCTATATTCCCTTCTCTTATACACTAACAGACCGTGAGCCCTTCTACCTACCAATTATCTCATGCCTAGAGGTGGAAGTGGGGACAGCAAAGAACAGAGTTGTAACAGAGGTGGTTTACGTTGAGTTACGAGCACACTAACAGAGTGTTGTACAGTGGTATAGCAGATTTTGGAGACATAACAGAGTATTTTATCAGGGAGATATAACTTTTTGTGTATCCCATCAAAATCTTAATTTACTGTTTGGCTGGTGTACCCATCCTTGCTATTTTTTTGTGGGAGAGCTTTGTTTACTTTCATGTTTTCAATTTTTTTTCTTTCAGTTAGGTTTAAACAAATAAATGGGTAATGCCTTGTTTAAGTGTATTTCTACTTTTGCAGGCAAATTAGGATAACACCTATTTATTTTTATACTATGTTCCCATTTACATAGCATAAGCTTAAAAAAATTAAAGTCTTCCTGCAGTTTAAAATTCCATTTACTTGTGTTAGGGTTTCTTGATGTCTTCAGGGTCAAAATTTATATTTGCTTCTCCTATTTTGTAATGTGAGAAAGGGTTTTGAGGGGCAAGGGGTTTGTTCATTATAACCTGTAAAGCAATGCCTGTTCTAAGGGTTAAAGGATTAAAGGCGCCTTTTCTTTATTTTCTGTTAATGAAGTTAATGAGAGAAACACATTCTTCTATTTCAGTCCTAAGTCTTTCTATAAAGACAGATTGCTGTGAAGGTGCTCAGAAAAACCTGAGCAAAGGTTGGTACACAGGCAGTTCAGATACAAGAAAAAACAGCTGGTGTGGCCCATGGATAAACCTATGACAAGTGTCAGGCACAGGGGGCTGTGTGGTTTCAATTAGGCTCTGATAATAAACCAATTGCAGGTAAGAAGGGAGGAGTAGGCAGAGTGTATTGCCCAGAGTACCGCTGCACTCCTTACCGGAAAATTTCTTGAGAACTGGGTGCTGAAGTAACTGCAAAGAAGCCGCACCAAAGAGAAAACAAGTTGTCACGAGCATACCGCAGGATTGTGTCCAAATAACATACACAGTATATTCTCTGTCCTTTCCCTTGTTACCAACCCCCCCCCCCCATATCAGCCTTTTCCTGATACCATATTCAAGGTCTTATCCACTGCAGACTCGGAGTGGGTGACACAAGCTTCCCCCTTACTTTCCTTATCAGTCCTCAGTCCACCTCTGCTGTGGCTAACCAGTCTGGAAGATCAGGGTAGGCTCCCATACTGTGACACAATATCCCACCTCTGGGGCAGAAATGTGAAGCCCTCAAAAAAAGATGAATGGGTAAAATGATTCCTGATCCCCTGGATGTTGTGGATCAACCAAGTAAGAGGAGAGGAGGGAAAGCCCTGTAAGGTGGAAGTAGAAGATGCCGTAAACCCCAATATTTCAGCACTAGTCGGGTGTAAAAGTGCAGTGGTGCAAAGTCAGGATCTAGGGGTGGAGCTTCAATGTCTTGATGAGAGCCCTGTGATGGAGGCAACAGTTCTACCCATGGCTGTCTTATATTTATATATACTTGCTGGATATTATCTATAAGATTATACTGTTATAGAACCAGTGTGATCATTTAAGTGCTGCTGCCTGATACTTTTGTTTATGCATACTGAAATTTAACTTTAACATTTTATTATATAATTGGACCAGTGGGGAGCTGATCATATAGATGTGCTGCACTTGTCTTCTGCCATTCTGTGTGTGATCAAAACTACTTAGAACTTTTAATTAAATTATACCAGAGCAGTCTGGTCGTCTTCCAAGTTATGCTGTCATTGTGTCTTCTGGAAGTTGATCATTAATTTTTAAGTTGATCATTAAAATAATTTGCATTTGAAACAGTGGGGCCTGCTCATCTAGATCAGGATTCTGCTACCTGTACCAGTATGTCCTGAAGGAAGTTTTCTGCACCCTACTGTGTTGGTCTTTTTATTTTATTTTTTACATGGAAACTGTTGTCTTCCTAAGGTAGTAGATCTGGCTGTGCCAATGCTTCTTGTCTGCTGCCAATTGTTGTACAATCTCTACCTAATTTTATCTGAAGTGGTAGCATTCCCATGCTCATCTTATAGTGTTAAACCTGGGGGTTTCAAGGCAGTGTGGAGAATAGATGCTGTATGAAAGACCCAGCTGCAAAACATCTAAGGACTCAGCATGGGAGGTTTACTACTGCACACAGACCATTCAAAAGGTCCATTTCCATTCCCCTATATAGGTTTAATAAATCTCCTAGAAAATAAGGTGAGAACATAATGGAGGGATTTATCAACACTGGAGCAGACAAAATCTGGATCAGCTGTGCATGGTAACCAATCAGCATCATTTTCAAAACTTAACTGAAGAAACTGAAGAGAGAAGCTGATTGGTTGCCAAGATTTTGCCTGCTCCAGTTTTGATAACTTCTCCTCAATGTGTCTTGTTTAAAAGCTCCATCTCTATTGCTTCCATATGAGTTGGAAGAACTTTACAGTGTATAAAATATTTATCTGTTTTCCTCAATATCTGATGTTCCCAGCTAATTAGCAGACATTTTTGGCACAAGAACAGATCCAGGAAATTTAAAAGGAGCTTATCTAATCACCAGTAGGGATGGTCCGCCGGTTCGATTCGAACACGAGTTCGAATCGAACATCGGCCGTTCGAGCGTTCGCCAAACACCGAACTTTATGGGATGTTCACGGTCTGTTCGACCACGCAACGTCCCTTACTGCAAAGAGCCCTCCGAAGCTCTAATTGGTTAAAGACTTATACCTGACCACAAGTCAGGTGCAAGACTTTGCCCAATCAGGGCTCAGTACTCATTTGGAGCCATGATTGGGCAAAGTCATGATGACTCTATCAGATGCCGGCAAACTACACAATTGGGCGGAGCTAGATGTCAACGCTAGCTCCGCACAATTGATTATGTTTTGTCGACATCTGTCAAATGCCATTATGCGGCGGGAGTCGGCGGGGAGCGGACGGGACGGCGGGGAGTGTTTAAAAAAAATTATTATTTCTATTTATTTTTTTATTTTTAATTTTGTCGTCATCGTGGACAACGCTGGAAGCCGTGATTGACCATGAATTACGTCGGTGGATCAATTTTTTGTTTTTTTTTAACCAAAAGACTTGTCAAAAACATGTCTTTTTTTTTTTTTTTTCAATTAAAGGATTTTATCAAAAGTCTGGACTTTTTCATAACTATTTTATTTAACCCTTTAGTGAATGGGTAGGGGTACAAGTACCCCTTACTCATTCACAAGGGAGGGGGACGTCATCTGGGTGTCCCCTTAATTAAAGGGGTACCCCAATGCAAATAAGCCCCCTTCCCCGCAGACCCCCACAACCACCGGGTCAGGGTTGTGGGGATGAGGCCCTTGTCCCCATCGGCACGGGGACACCCTCCCAGTGCCGAGGGCATGTGGCCTGGTGTCGGAGGGAGGGGGGGCCGCTCACTTGTCCCCCCCTTTCCGGCCATGCCAGGCCCATGCTTGGATCAAGGGTCTGGTATGGAATTTTAGGGGGGGCCCACGTTTCCCCCCATTTTAGGGGGTGGGGTTCCTCCTTAAAATTCCTACCAGACCTTAAGGTCCTGGTAGGACTTTTAGGGGGAACCCTACACTTTTGTTTTACAGAAAATGGTCCTTCCTAACATTCCTACCAGACCTAAAGGGTCTGGTATTGTTTGGGAGGGGGAATTGCACACTTTGAGAGTAAAAAAAAATTAATTTCATTTTTTTTTTTTTAGAAATGTCAGTTTTGCTGCAGCAGGTTCTATACATCCTACAGATCTGCCACTTCCAAGGCAGGTTAAGGGGACCCCAAGGCACGATATTTGAAGGAATTTTTTATTTTTACCCTTTAACCTCCCTGGCGGTATTCCCGAGTCTGGCTCGGGGTTAATTTTCAGTACCAAGAGCGGTAACCCCGAGCCAGACTCGGGATTGCACAGAAAAGTGTCACTTACCTTGTACCTGCAATGTCCTCTGCTGCACGCGGCCGATGCCGGCATCTGAGTTTTAGTTTCGTTTTCAGCCGTCACAGTGAGGGGCGGAGCCGGCGGGAAATTCGAAAGTGAAAACATGACATTTACACAGAATACACACAATACAATGTAATCTGCTATGATTACACTTATGTATCAAACTATTTCACTTCAATTTTGTCCCTAGAGCTTTGTCCAGTGCCCTGCCTGGAAACTTGTGAATGTCCATGGCATCCAAAAAGCGCCCCTTTAATTATTTAATCATTTTTTAATTTCGTGTTTCAAACTTTATCATATCTGGGATGTCTACTGGACTCTTGTTTGGACAGATTTATATGAGTTATTCCTAAGATTTACTAAGAATTACGGGCCTACAATATAAAAATCCAAATTTCCATGAAAAACAATGTACCGCTTTGGGATGCTAAAATCCTGAAAATCATACCGCCAGGGAGGTTAAGTGATGTTAAAACTGCTCCTTTAAAAACTGTATTTTATGTTTGTTTTTTCATTGATTCCTGTCCCTCAGGGCAGTACCCAGACCCCCATACACCTTTTATGGCCAATAACTTGCATATAAGCACTCTTGAGGGGGACAATCCTTTTCGAAAGTTCGACCCCCATTGACTTGCATTAGGTTCGAGTTCCTATTCGAACACTGGGGTGTTCAGCCCATCACTAATCACCAGTCACAATTTAAAGACCAGTGCATCTTTAATTACTACCAAAATTGCCTTCATTTTGCCTTCTTTATTGACTCCAATACATTTAGCCAAAATGGCAATATTTTGCCTAAATGTACCATATTTGTGCACCCTCAGTTTTGCTCATACCCAATTCAGAAAGCTCTTTCATTTTTGCATGTACTGTAGTTTTAAATATAGCACTGCTGGAACAGTAGAAGGGCAGACATTTATAAACTTATTGCATGACAATTTTATGGTACAGTTTGTAGAAGCCCCAGCTAGAAATGATGTTCTGCTGGATCTGGTAATCTCAAATAATGCGGAGCGTATTACAAATATGCATATAAAAGAATATCTGGGTAGAAGTGACCATAATTTGATTTGATTTAACTTAAGTTGTAAACAACATTCACATACTGGAAAAAAAATAAAACACAACTTCAGGAGAGCAAATTTGCCCATGCTGAGGGCTGCTCTTGAAAACTGGGAGGGAATATTTTCATCAAAAAACACAGAACAAAAATGTGAATGTTTCAAAACAATTGTCCGCAACCATACCACAAAATATATTCCAGTAAGCAATAACTTTAAAAGGCTAAAAGTAAAACCCATGTGGCTCACATCCAATGTTAAAAAAGCCATAAACAATAAGAAAAGGGTGTTTAAAAAATATAGAAATTAAGGAACACTGTTATCATTTGAAAGCTACAAAGAATATAACAAAATATGTAAAAAGGAAATAGAGATTCAACACAATTCAAATATTCAAAACAAATGACAGGTTGCAAAAGAGTGCAAGATTAACCCCCAAAAATTATTTAAGAATATTAATAGTAAAAAGGTCTGAGCATGCAGGCCACTTAAAAGATAACTCAGAGTTGGTAACTGGAGACAAAGAGAAGCCAAATCTATTAAATACTTTCTTCAGCTCTGTGCACACCAAGGAACAGAATATAACTCAAGTCCATAATGGGGATAGCAGTGCCATAGCCTCTACTGAACCACAATGGCTGACTATTGATATGGTCCAGAAACAGTTAGACAAAATTAGGGTGAACAAAGCACCTGGACCAGTTGGCTTACACCCACGTGTCCTCAAAGAATTGAGCTGTGTAATTTCAAAGCCCTGGTATCTAATTTTTAGAGACTCTCTAATGACTGGCTTGGTACAGATGGATTGGCACAAGGCCAACGTGGTGCTTATATTTAAAAAGGGATCAAAGCCTTTAGCAAGTAATTACAGACCTGTAAATTTAACTTCAATAGTTGGCAAGATATTTGAAAGTTTGATCAAGGATCACATGCAATTGTTTTGGCTTGAAAATAATATCGATAGTCAGCATGGATTCACAAAAGACAGATGTTGTCAAACAAACCTACTTTCTTTTTATGAGGAAGTGAGTAAAACATTGGACAGAGGAATGCCTGTGGATATAATATACTTGGACTTCCCAACAGGCGGCTAATGTATAAGTTAAGGTCAGTAGGTATAGAGTATTCAATCTGTAATTGGATAGAAAACTGGCTTAAAGACTGTATTTGGAGAGTGGTGATCAATGATTCATACTCTGAATGATCTGAGGTTGTTAGTGGTGTCCCCCAAGGTTCAGTGCTGGGCCCCTTACTGTTTAATCTATTTAAAAATGACATAGAGTTGGGGATTAAAAGTACTATGTCTGTGTTTGCAGATGACACCAAGTTATGTAGTGGAACACAATCCTTACAGGATGTTTCCAACCTACAAGCAGATTTGAATGCACTGTGTGATTGGGCATCTATTTGGCAAATGAGGTTTAATGTTGATAAATGTAAAGTTATGCACTTGGGGACTAAAAACATGCATGCGTCATACACTCTAGGGGGAGTATGTTTGGGGGAGTCAATGATGGAGAAAGATCTGGGTGTTCTGGTAGATAATAGACTCAATAATAGCATGCAATGTCAAGCCCCAGTTTCTAAAGCAAGCAAAATACTTTCTTGTATTAAAAGGGGTATAGACTCCAGAGATAGAGACATAACCCTGCCCCTGTACATAGCATTAGTAAGACCTCATCTGGAATATGCAGTTCACAAAAAGGATGTTGTGGAACTAGAGAAAATGCAGTGAAGGGCGACTAAACTGATAAGAGGCATGGAGGAGCTCAGCTATGAGGAAAGATTAACTGAACTGAATTTGTTCTCTCTGGAGAAGAAGCGATTAAGGGGGGACATGATCACCATGTATAAATACATAAATGGTCCATATAGTGAGCTTGGTGCCAAATTATTCACTTTAAGGTCACTGCAAAGGACAAGGGGGCACTCTTTGCGTCTGGAGGAAAAGAGGTTTAACCTTTGCATACGGAAAGGATTCTTCACAGTTAGAGCTGTGAAAATGTGGAACAGACTCCACCAGGAGCTACTTTTAGTTAGCTCAGTTAATTGTTAAAAAAAATCTTGATGTATTCCTAAATGCACAGAATATTACTGGATATTGAGCTCTTGTATGTTAAGCATCAGAGATTGTTGATCCAGGGAATATCCAGTTGCCTTATGGGATCAGGGAGGAATTTTGTTCCCTTGTTGGAGCAAACTGAACCATGCTTTATAGGTTTTTTTTTTGCCTTTTTCCGGATCAACAGTGGGTAATTGTGGGCATAGTGTTTAGGCTTTTCTTCTTTTTTTTCATATCTCCTATAGGTTGAACTCGATGGACATGTGTCTTTTTTTCAACCTATCTAACTCTGTAACTATGTAACAACTATAAAAGCACAGTAGTGAAGTGTGAATCCACCAAGGATCGAATTGCAAAGAGTTTGGTGAATCCATAAAAAAATTTCAAATTGGATATTACTCTGCAAACTGTCAGCCAAAATTGTGACAAACAATGGAGGCCTCTTGGGTTGGTTGCTCTGAAAGATATTGGCATCAAATAGCCTGGGAAGTCAAACACTGCTGTGGGAAACCTATGACAGTGCAAGATATACAAAAATATATGTTGCACAGTATATGTACAGTGGGAGAGGGGCTTTTATGACTTCAAGGGTAATGGGTAAAATACACAAATCTTTTATATTACAGATCTAAGGTATGCTTTGAAGCTGTAAATGTTGGTCTAGAAAAGCCCAATTTTCATGGAGAACATCACTGACAGCATACTTTGATACAGTATTTTAACTGTGGAGTTACAATTTTTATACCTTTAATATTGAAAGGATGGCAGTAAGAGAGAATAAACCAGGAAGGAAAAAAAAGTGTGTTTGTGCGTGTGTTTGTGCGTGTGTGTGTGTGTGGGGGGGGGGGGGGCACTTGTGGCCAT
>NW_017307275.1:334042-343149 GCF_000935625.1 Nanorana parkeri | reverse complement strand
CACTTGTTGACATTTCAGAAATTGGTCCTAACATGGATTGTTGGCGATGTGACTATGTCTGTGAACACAGGAGAAGGCAAACTAGATAATGTAGCCCATCTCTGAAATCCACAGCCCAGAATAGCACTGTGCACCCTGATCACTCCCTGTACAGATTGTCAGCTCTCCCTATTCTCCTTCCTAACAGTTCCAATACACACTGTCAATGTGGTTCCTGTGAGCTTAACTTTTTATTGGGATTGGGTTGGCAAATCCACTTTTTTCTCAATATTGACCCTTCTATGTTTTCTGACTATGGTTCAATTTCCATGCACTGCATTATGGTTCTAAAAGGCCTGTACATGCGAAATTG
This sequence comes from Nanorana parkeri, assembly GCF_000935625.1. Taxonomy (NCBI): domain Eukaryota; kingdom Metazoa; phylum Chordata; class Amphibia; order Anura; family Dicroglossidae; genus Nanorana; species Nanorana parkeri. The sequence continues at coordinate 342,797 of NW_017307275.1, read as the reverse complement.
AATACTGTGGAATCTTCATGAAACCATCTCTCTATACAGCAGCAGTCTTCTCCACTTTCCTACACTGATTCTGAATTAAGTCCCTACCTAACCAAAGCTACCCTTTTCCTTCATCACAGGTCTGCATAGAATTTTGTATGGATGCCCATACACTTCAATTATATGGAAAGCTGTTTTCCGGCTTCTAGGCTTTATAGAGAAAACCACAATTGCAACAACAAATGCTCACTCTCTTGATTGCCTTATGCAATCCTCTATACAACAGCATTCAGAAATGATAGAGTTGTTGCTGTTAGTCTAAGCCTGTTAATATGTTTACAGAAAGAGGAAGTACAGGTATGACCATAATCAAAGTGGTGCTGCTCTAGCATTGTACTCTTACAGGTTGAAGTGGATTCTGGACCAGGTTGCATTGCTTAACTGTTTAGCCTGCAGTTAGGTACAGCAACCAGTTGTATTATCTGGCAGAGGTACCTGTATCGCAAGACTGGCTGAAGAGAATTACAAAGGAAATACAAGCTTCAAAGGCATGCAGGTAAATAATTAATATACATGTATTTCAACTCTATATTTATCTGTTTGCCAGGGGTTCAGCTAAATATTACACCAAAATGTTTCTTCTGGTGATTACTATGCACTGGCAGCATGAATTTAAAAAGTAAAACCATTTCTACATTGCCTCTGGCTGATCTTGCATGTGACAGATCAACTTGGATTATTTCTACATCATCGTAATGTTTTTCTAGAATGAAAGCCCCATATACATTATAAGAAGGTACAAATAGATGAACTGATCTACATTTCAAATAATTTTAATTAAAACTTAAAATAATATTACTTTTAAAAAAAGTGATTAGTAGACAATACTACTACTACTACTACTACTACTACTACTACTACTACTACTACTATATTATTATTATTATTGTTATTATTATTATTATTACAACAACAACATCGATAGCAATAATACTAATAATGCTACTAATAATACAAGCTGTTATTATTATCATTTACATTTTATATAATGGCATATATTTTAGAAAGGTGAGCAAAAAAAGAGAAATTCACACTGTAGAATAAATGTAATGAAAGCTCTATGTGCAAAATAGCTAACTTTGAAACAGTCATTGATATAACTATTGAAAATGATTATTGTATGCATTATTCCAAAGCAGGTGTTAATAGTAGTATTGCAAGTAAATAAAACTATTATTTTTTTAATTTAAATAAAACTATATTTAACTTTAAAAAAACACTAAATTGTTTAAGTCATCAACATTATTAACTACCTTTTAAAATTTCAGATTACTTTAAATATCTATAGTCTGTATTTCCTGGAGTTTATTGAAAAAAAGAAAAAAACATGTTTAGTAGATACAGAGAAGTCTCATTTTAAAACTCTTGAATGAGTAACAGGGTGTACTCTAATATTCAGTAGTCAGAGACATGATGTTAAATAGGCATTGCAGCTTAAGTTTGATAAATTGTATATATCCAACATGTATTATGCAGCATATATTGAGCATTGTTGGCTTTATCACTGAATTTAAGAAGAAAGGATGACCATATGGATAAAGAATGTTAAAAAACTCATAAATGTTTACTAGATTTAAAAGAATTTTAGTATTGTGTTTACTGTGAGGTTTGCCAGAGGCAAATATTGGAGGGAATATTTCTATGGTGATAGTAAATGAGTGATGTATGATTTTGCAATGAATATTTTATGTGGCATTCTGGACACAACTAATATCCTCCTATATGAGAAATAAAGACCTAACCAAGATGAAGCCATTTTTTTGAAGCTAAAGGGAGATAAATGCATTGTAGAGCAATAGAATGTTGGTTCTTGCTGTACTTAAAGTGTTGGAAAATGCAATTTTTAGTATTACTGAAAAAATAGAGCTATAGAATAGACAGTGTCCTTTCCCATTCAAGCATTACGACTAGTCCTATCACAAGGTACTGAAATGTTTTTGTTTTAAAAAAAGGTTGGTTAGAATGGGGAAATCCATATCAAAGTATTTTTCCATGAATAATCAAACCTTAGCTTAGCCATCACTATTGAAAAGGCATTCCATTTTTATATGAACAATATGTTTACCTATTACACCACCTGCTACATTGCCTGGAATGAGATACAAATGAACAATAAACCATGTTCTGGTAGTTACATTTTTTCTCAAAAAAGGTAGCCAGGTTCTAATCATAACCACTTATAGGAAGAGTTCCCTCTCTTTGTATTCCTATTGTCCAAAGGTCAGATTCTATGCAGCACTGGCCTCTGAATCCATATCTAATCATCTATTCAATGTCTTTTCCACTTAAGGTACCTTTGTGTTAGAGCCTAACATTAACTGAAAGTAGCAATCACAACCAATTTTCTCTTGTGACAATGCCAGTCTGATCTTTGCTGTGAGATTTCACGAGGTTAATAGAAATTAGGAACAAACCTGAAACCAGAAAATCAGCTAGATCAGATCAGCTCAGCTTGTGGATGAAAACACCATCTGGAGACCCAAGATCTCTTGTAGCTTTGCCATGTTTGGAAAAGATGTTTGCTTAAAACATCTCTTGAAATTCATAAACAATGACACTTACTTTTGGGGTCCACATGTTTTAAATAATGTAAGAGAGCCAACATCTCAACAGCATATCTTGCTCAACTTAATCCAGGAATTAACTTGACAATCTTGCCAATTTCCTTGGTGCTAGCCTGTCAAAGAGCTTGCTGAAAATTTAAATCACATTTTTAGTTTCTGATGACCTGTAGTGGGCGCCCCCTTTCCAGAGCCAGTCAAGAGGAGCTGCATCACAAGACACAACCATCATAGAGAATCATTTCCAGAGAACAAAAATCTTTATTTTCTAAGTGCATTGGATCCAGACACTATATACACTCCTCCACTGTGTCACAGCCATAATGGCATCATCCCCTTTGTCACAAATTGCATTGGCTAGTTGCCAGTACTCATTAGCAGTTTTAAACAATGCCTATATCTCACTCGGTACCTTTATATTATTATGCTCATCATTATTTAAAAGAGTGAATTCCATTTTACTGAGGTTCACAGGAAATATTCATAGAAAATCTTTACAGATTTAAACTAAAAAAAGGATTAATGAATGTATGTGTATTATAAAAGTAAGGGAAATATATATCACTATTTCTGTGAAGGTTCTCATTCATCCAGGTCATGGTATATCTATAAAAAATAAATCATGGCAACTGGACTTGCTGCATTTTTCTTGAAGACGTTTCATTGATCATTTGACTAGCTTTCTCAATTCAGAAGGAATTGTGAAAGAATTCTGAATTGACAAACCTAGTGAAATGACTAGCAAAACATCTTCAAGAAAAATACAGCAAGCCCAGTTGCCTTGATTTATTTTTTACAGATATATATAACTATTGTGTCCCTTCATAGCTGTAGTGGTCAGGAGAGTCACGGCGGGCAGTAGGGAGATGCAGGCATCTGAAACACCCAAACGTGGATGCTGAAGATTTTAACTCTAACATTGTAACTCTGCAGGAGAGTGAACATCCAATGCAATGAAGGCACCAGTTGTATGTGTTATTTATTTATCTACCTATTTATAAATTGCTGTTTTATATATTTGCTTGTTTAGATTTAAAACATTTGAGATGACAGTGTCTCTTTAAATCTACAATGTACAAAACTTGGGGACCCATATGTTTGTGTAATTTTTAGAATAAACCAAAAAAAAGATTTAATAACTTATTATTGTTACATTTAAATGTATTATTATATATGTATAGCATGAAGCTATAGATTGTGGTCAGTTAAGAAGAAATGACCAGCAGCACACATGCAATTTCCAGATTTTCAACCGATTATTTTCAAAGCTTATATACATTGTAAGCAACTGGAAACAATATTTGTTAAGAGTGTTCCTTATAACCTACAGTGAACATGTTTTGGCATATTTCTACTGGATACAATGTAATATTGGAATCACTTGAGCATGGAAAACAGTGGACAAGGTTGTTATTTTAATGATACGCAAAAGTACAGTTTTATTTCTGGGAGGAACATGCACTCATCACTTTTTTTGTATAATGTTAGAAAAATTGTTTTATAAATGATGCATAGCATTTTACTGAAACCAGCTAGCACAGCAGTAAGTCATGTAACTGTATCTGAAATGTGAAAAGCAATTATAGAAGTATGTCCTGTCTGAACAAAATGCCTGCCTATGCCACTTGGCTACCATGTAGTGCAAAGAAAATATTTTAAAGTGGAATTAATACTTTCTTTAATGGATCCATATGTGAACCTGATTGTCAAACATATAAAATAATATATAAAATAATAATGTAATTGATTTTCCTTAATGTATATATACATCAAATTACTGAGATCTAATATGCAGTAAGCGTTAATATGTTAATGTGATTTCCAAAGCCATCTATAAATCTGCACCTTTAATTAAAATATTACCTGGTAATCCTGGCATTGAGGTCCTTGCTAAGACATTTTCTGAGATATGGTGACAATGCGCTATCCCTGTCTCCCAATTATGCTCCTGTGTTGTCATCCTGTTGTGCAGGCCTCCTGGGGCGAAGGGGGTTCTTCACAGTAAGATCAGTTAGGGTCTGGAACTCACTGCCACAGGCGGTGATTTCAGCAAATAATGTGGAATTGTTCAAGAAACTTTTGGACGATTTCTTAAGGGACCGTAATATACAGGGGTACGGGTACTCCTAGAATGAGATCCTAATAGGTTGGACTTGATGGACTAATGTCTTTATTCAACCTCAAATACTATGTAACTATGTAACTATGTAACTATGGAGACAACAAGTACTACTTTCAACATATATTATACAGGCATCATCCACTGTTGTCACAATCAGGAAATCTGCCCTAAAAATTTATTGCAGCTATCACATGAGTAAATGCATGTGGACAGGAAGTGTTTGCAAAGAGATTTCAAGAAATCAGCAGCACTGAGATGCAATAAAGGATAGCAAAATGTGAAAAAATAATGTTATTAAAACAAATTGCAACTGTTCACTATACACAGTGCTTAAGCAAACTAAAGGTCATTCCATTATGGTTTACATCCAATTAAAGAAAAAGCCTTCAATTGCAAATAACATAGGCCACCAGAAAATTAAAAATGTAGACTTTGGATCATGTGAAATAATTCAGTACTTTGGGTATGTCTGAAAAATATCAGATATAGCACTTGCTTAAAATGAATTTTTGCACTTTGAATATTTTTTATTCAGTCTGAATTTGTTTCAAATTATAACATTTACTGCATAAAAAGCCCTCTAGCTTTAAAGCACATCTGTCACCAAAAAAGAGTTCTTGAAAATTCAGCAGCTTACTAATTAGATAGAGTAACATGTTTCGACCAAGTCTGCCAGTATCATCCTAATAATTTTGCAGTGTAATACAAAGCTTCATTTGGGTAAGGCTATTCTGAATAATTGTCTGCAGTGTCAAGGCATATAGCAGTGTAAAGAACTCTGAACCCATGCAACATTCTGTCATACAATTTGAGATTTATACAGAAGAGGTGGAAGCCACTTATTTAGTGCTGCTGATAACTAGCAGTAGATAAGGGATGCATTCGTTGTGTGTCTCTCTCCATCAGAATGTCAATTTAAGGGCTGTTGTAAAACAAATACAACAGTGTTGATCAGTTCGCAGAGGATATACAGCAGCTGATAGTGAACTAATGAAAATGTCTAGACATAAAAGGAGAAACCTAAAAAACTCCTGCACCCTGAAAACTAACACATTTCTGTGTTTTACTAAAAAAAATACATATATACAATGTTTCTAACTCCTGTGTTATTTGAAGAGACTGGGTCATCTTGCCCATTGACAGGGCCTCTTTAAAACTCAATACCCAAGGCTCAGTTGTACCTACCTTCACAGCACCTTTACAGAACTCATAATGGAGGGGGGGAGGGGATACATTTTGAAGAGTAGGTTTTATGGATTAGGAATATTTTTTTATTTACAGACGCAGAACCTGCTTCCTCCCCACTAGCTGGTTGTGCATTATTTCTACCTCTCCCTTTAGGCCTGCCTGACATTATGAATACAGGAAAATTAGTAACTTTATAACTTTATCTATGGCAAGAAGGGGGTTGAGAATTCAGTGCTTTTGTGCCCTTAACAATGTGGTGATTTGGTGCACTAAACTGTAACATAAGTTTGCAATCATATGCTGCAAACAAAGGACAGCTTTGTCTGTGTTAGCATCAAGTTCACGTTGCTGCCCCCTAAGAAAAACCTAGCAAAATATCTATAAGAATAAAATATACCTCCCTCAGAAAAATAAAACCTAAAGCACTAAACCTGAAGCTTTTTTTTTTTTTTGGGGGGGGGGGGGTTAATATTATTTGAATAAAAAATTAAATCTGAAAATGTGAAATTAAAAAACACCAAAATAGTGAACATCAACTTTTAGCCCACCATACTGCACTTCACTGAAATGTGGCATTATACAGCACTTTTCAACAGAACAATATAGTATAGAAACAACTATCTGTCAGGAAGGTACAGTATGTCTGCCGTCCATAGTACAAGTCCTGCACGGATCATTGCACGTGCTGTTGCGCACGGATATGCGCATAGAAACTGATTAGACCAGTGTGTCAGGCACAGCGTGCACGTGCGCATGCCCATTCCACCTGTTGGCGCTAGGCGGCATATTTAAAGATGCTAGTAGCAGCTTCCAGTTGCTGGAAGATAATCAGCTGTATCTTGTATTTGTTATTCCTGCTATTGAGATCTTGGATTTGACCCGGCTTGTCTCTGAACCCTGCTTGTCTGCTGTCTGCCTTCTAACCCCTGCCTGTTTGACTACTCTTCTGCTTTCTGATTCAGCTCTGCTTGTCTGCATTGTTCTGATCCAGCTTTCCTGTGACTTACGTCTCTGCCTTATGCTTCTGCACCTCGTTACCTGTCAGTTGCTGACCCAGTCCGTCTGACTCCGATTTCGTCTTTTCTGCTGCCATCTGCTGCTCATCATCTGGTTCCAGGGTATCATGCAGGGTATCATGCATCCATCTACTCACATCACCTCAACAGTAGGGATGAGCCGAACACCCCCGTGTTCGGTTCTAACTCGAACTTTCGAACATGAAAAAAGTTCTAATTCGAACTCAGAACTCAATGTAAGTCTATGGGGGTAGAACTCAGAAAATTAAATGTCCCCATTTTGAAGCCTTATATGCAATTTATTGGCCATAAAAAGTGTATGGGGATCCGGGTACTGCCCTGAATGACAGGAATCAATGAAATTTAAAACAAAACAAAAAAAATAAATATTTTTTTAAAGGAACAGTGATTTTTTACATGATTTACAGGGTAAGAGTAAAAATTAAAAATTCCTTCAAATATCGTGCCTGGGGGGTCCCCATAACCTGCCTGTGAAGTGGCGGATCTGTAGGATGTATAGAACCTGCTGCAGCAAAAAGTGACATTTAAAAAGAAAAACAAATGACATTTCAATTGAAGGTAATTGGTTTTCCTTTAATCTATTAAACAACTGCTTAAGGCAACAGCCTGTATGAAGAGGACACATTTTGGGACACTCGGAACAAGTTTAGTGATTTTTTTTGATAACTTATGGTGCCTCTTTTGCAGGCTTTGGATGAAAGTAACAAAAGGTGCTTCAAAAATGGGCCTTTGGTGCCAGCTAGTGCCTTCACACCGTAACCCTCCAGAGGTATTCCAGAAGAGTGCAGGGTTGGACCCTGCGATCAAATATTGAAATGGTATGCATCCGGTACACCGGTCAGTGCACCCAAATATTGGGCCTTTGGTGCCAGCTAGTGCCTTCACACCGTAACCCTCCAGAGGTATTCCAGAAGAGTGCAGGGTTGGACCCTGCGGTCAAATATTGAAATGGTATACACCTGTCACATGCAAGTGCAGAAAAATTGTGTCTCAGTCGGTGGTGCACGACCGTTGAAGAAAAACGTTGAAGAATGCATAATAATTCTTCAACTTCAAAAAGTTGAAGAATGCATAATAATTTCCCACCAGCATAGGCAGCCTAGGAAGTCTTTTGAATGCAGAGATACCCGATCTATTCAGTAACATCAGCATCAGGGGAGTGATAGCTGCTGCTGATCCAGGACTGATTCATCTTAATAAATGTCAGCCGGTCTACAGAGTCTGTGGACAGACGCACTCTTTTGTCTGTGACAAAACCTCCAGCAGCACTGAATGTCCTTTCAGAAAGCACACTGGATGAAGGGCAGCCCAGTAGCTCCATGGCATATTGGCTAAGTTCTGGCCAGTGATCCAATCTCAGCACCCAGTAAGCCAGTGGATCATCCACTTGAAAGCTGTCCAGGTCTGCCCTTGCCCCTAGGTAGTCCTGCACCATATGGTGAAGACGCTGGCAATGGGTGCCTAAATGTAACATCCCTGGGCGTCGTGGATTAAAAAAATTGTGGAAGGCATCAGTCAAGCGGCCCCCTTCTCCACCGCTCTTCCTCTGACCAACCGCAGCCTCAGAAGCACCTCTTTCGTCTCTTGGTAACCTACTAGTGCCTGGAAAGGTGTTACACAAGTTGCGCTTTAGAGCGTCCCCCAGTTGTTTCATCCTGTGCTCCCTCTGTGAGGGCAGGATGAGATCTGCAACCTTACGCTTGTATCGTGGATCAAGAAGGGTTGCCAATCAGTAATGATCCCTCTCCTTGATACCACGAATCCTGGGGTCCTTTAGCAGGCTTTGCAGGATAAGGGAGCCCATGCAG
>NW_017307275.1:319343-333387 GCF_000935625.1 Nanorana parkeri | reverse complement strand
GTCATCACCCCCTATGTCCTCGTCACTGGAGCCCACCTGGCAGTATACTGCAGCTGGGGGAACATGAGCGCCAGTTCGTTGTGCGTCACTGGCACCCCCTCCCTCGAAGCTGATGTTGCTCCCTTCCTCAACCTCAGAGTCTATATCAGAGCACTGTAATTGCTGTGCATCCTCCAGCAGCATGTCACTGACGGTGTGGTGAAACAATTCAGCTGACTCCTCCATGCATGATGGTGAGGCTATGGTAGGAGTAGCTGTGGACATGGAGGCTGAAGACGATGCTTTGGCAGCTGCAGTGGACTGAGAACCACTACAAGCCTGGGTGGCAGAGGATGAGGAGGATGAGGATGGCCTGGTTATCCAATCCACCAACTCCTCTGTATGTTGATGCTGCATAAGACGGCCAGCACCAGATAGAAAGGAGAAGCGGGCCCTGCCTGCAGATGATGCACCACGTCCACGACCACGACCACGGCCTGCGGACACAGAGGATGCTTGCCCTCTTATCGCTGCATGGGAGCGTCTGCCTGTCCTGTTTGGTCTTTGTGACATAGTGCAATAGACTGCTATAATAGATCAGTATCAGTATGAGAGACTGCTATAGCACAGAACTATCACAGAATATAAAATTATATATTATTTTATTATTATATAAAATTATATATTCACAAAAATAATACAGAAGTCTGATATATACAGAAGTCTGATATATACAGAAGTCTGATATATACAGAAGTCTGATATATACAGAAGTCTGTTTAACTCTCTTTCAATCTCAATAAATCTGTCACTAACTAGAACTCTTCTATAACTCTCTATCAATCTCAATAAATCTGCAATTACTAACTAGAACTCTCTATCTCTCTCTATCTCTCTATCTCTATATCCCTATATCTCTATATCTCTCAATCTCCTTCAACACACTACACAGGGCCACGGTGTCAGCAGCCTTATATAGTGTGCTGCAGGGACTTAGCTGTGAGACATGATTGGGCAGAGTCATCGTGACTGCAAGACTGTAGCCAATGACCGTTTCGGACGGCACAGTGCATTGTGGGATGTGCCGCGGTCGAACAGACCGCGGACATCCCGCAATGTTCGGCGTTCAGCGAACGCTAGAACATGCTGTATTCGAATCGAACCTATGTTCGACTCGAACATGCTACCCATCCTTACTCACCAGCACCAGCGGTTCTTCATCAGCCACAGGCACTCGTGCCTCTCTCTGTTCCGTGCTTTCCCTGTACCACCTGCAGGAGTGCACTGACGAGAGCTGCAAGGGACAGCCTCCCCCATAATTTCAGGTCATACCAGGTACATGACACTGTGGGGTTGATTTACTAACCTTATAAACACACCACGAACGTGTATACACCTCTGTAGTGTGTTCCCTCCCAGCATGATCTATGGGTGGAATCTAAACACCTTTGTAATGTGTACACACCCAGCAGGTGTGTTGTGCAAAGCCCTGAAGGAATTCCAAGGTGATGTTGGGTAAATTTGCTCTATGTTGTGTTGCTTGCGTTGATGAATGCAAGGAATGTAAATGCATGAGCTAACCATTTTTGTCTAAACTGTGAAGCAGCATTATATATGCATCATGTGCATGATTTTTCCATATATGGCATTAGTGGAAATATGCTTTTATATGCTTTTTGGTTGATAAATACGTTTTGCTGTGTGAAAATCACACACACCTGGTGTGTGTGTGTGTTTAGGTTAGTAAATCACCCCCTATCTCTCAATGCAAAGAATGTGTGATCTCTTCCTGGATGCTTCCCCTCCACAATACACACTGACTGACTGACTGACTGTGTATTTGACTGACAATAAATATAGTAGTTTTAAGCAGAAGTAGAAGTACTGTATTGTGCTAGTATGGCAGTAACATTCTCTTCCTTCCTTTACTCTTGTAAAGTATGTATGATCTTTCCCTACCTTTTCCAAGTCTATAACACTCACTAACTGATTATGGATATAAATGACTGTAAGCATAGTACTGGTAGAATACCATCAACTATCTATCCCTGCAAATATTCTTTGACCTTTCCTTATCTGCTATCGCATAAAATATTTTCTAGCAAAAATTCTCCTACACGGTACTTTATCAATGTCTTAATCTTCCTGACTATGGAAGTTATACTTAGAGATGTCTAATTACTTGGTAAAGACTTTGATCCTTTTTTAAATATAGGCACCATATTGGCTTTGCACTAATTCATTGGATACCAAACCAGTCATTAGTCTGGCTCAAGAGTCTCTAAAAATTAGAAACAATCATTTTGAAATAACACATCTGAACTCTTTGAAGATGTGAGTTTAAGCCACCTAGTCAAAGTGCTTTTGTCACTATTAATTTGCCCAACTGTTTCTGAACCATATACATTTTTAGCCATTTTGGTTCATTTAAGGCTTTGGCAATACTATCCTTGCTATGGAGTTGAGCTCCACCTTTTTCCTATGTATAACCAGAGGTGAATAAGCCATCTCATAGATAACTTACCTTGTCTTTTTCGCTAGTCACTTACTCTTAGTGATCCTGTAAATGGCCTACATGCTCAGTCCTGATGTTTTTACTATTAATACATTTAATTTTGGATGGTTTGTCTTATGATCTTGATTTCTTTTTTACCTATCATGCTAAATTTTTTGTATCTTTCAAAGTAAGAAAGTTTTCCTTCATTTTTATTTTTAATGCCCCTTTCTTATTCTTTATGGCTTTTTTACCATTGGATGTGAGCCACATAGGTTTTAATTTTCACTTTTTTAACTTATTGCATGCGGGGATATATATTTTGCAGTATGTTTGCATACAGTCAGTCTGAAATATTCTCAATTCTTTTTTATGTTCTTTAATGACAATATCCCTCCCAGTTTATGACTTGAAGAGCAGCCTTTAGCATTTGAGAATTTGCTCTCCTAAAGCTAGGTGCCTTTATCATTCCAGTTTGTGTTAAATTACATGAAATTGTGCTGTGGTCACTGGTACACAGATTTTCTTTTACATGAACATTTGTATTAAGCTCCAAATTGTTTAGGATTAAAAGGTCCAGCAGAGTATCATTTCTAGTTGGGGCTTCTATAAACTGTACCATAAAATGGTATTGTAGTTTATACATTTCTGCCTTTTTTACTGTTCCAGCAGTGGCATTACACCTGTCAATATGGAGTAGTTAAAATCACCTATAATTACCACTGTCCCAGTCCTTGCAGCTGGGAGTTTCTACCTCTGCATTAACAATGGGGGTCCTGTAACAAACTCCAATCATTAACTTCATATTACACACACTCATTTGTAACTCCACTCATAAAGTGTCAGCACCATTACCCTCTCCATCAGCAAGGTCTTGTTTTCATACTCACTTTTAGACCTCTTCTCACATAGAGACAGACAAAGCAACCTTTTTGTTCTACCCTGTCCTCCAAAAGTGAGAATAACCAGGAATAGTAACAGTCCAATTACGGGAAGAACAAAGCCATGATTCAGCAATACCAGTTAAAACATAGTTCTCTTTATTCACCAAATCCCCAAACTCTCCTATTTTGTTTAGCATTGGTGAACAAGCACTTACATTTTGCACTTGTATATACTATGCCTTTCTGTAGTATGAATAATACTGTAATCCCCAGTGTTTGTTTATAAATAGGAATCTCCTTTTCACCTGCCTTGCCCCACCAACTATACCCCATTCCAGTCAGGAGCGTGTAACATACAACACAATGTACAGAGCTCAGTGGTTAGGATTGTGTAACAGTGCCCCTTTTAATGTGGGACAATGAAAAGAAAAATGCCCATGGTCACTTCTCAGTAGGAAAAAAAGCCCCACCATTGGTGGTCAGTGGGTAAAACATTACTGGCATCATTATTCAAAGAAAGATAAAATGCATGAATTTATTGGTTTGTGAAACAAAAAATGCCTGACATCATTAATTAGTGGAAGAAAAAATGCCTGGTACTCAGTGGGAGAAAAAAAAATTATATAGTGGTCAGAAAAAATGTCCATTAGTGGGAGAAAAAATTGCCCTGGCATAGGCAGTTTGAAAAATGGCATGGCATCAGAGATCATGAGAAAGGTTGGAAAAAAATAGCCTGGAGTCAGGTGTTATAAAAAATTACCTGGAATTACTGTGAGACCTTAAAGGTCCAGGACATTGGTATTAGCAGAAAGAAAAAATTACTCGCCACTGGCAGAGTGTATATGTGTCAACAGGTCATTTCCCCTTTCTACCTCAGATCAGATCTTTTTCCTTAACCTCTTTAGACCTTAGATCAGCCTACATTTTCTTCCTTTACTATTTCAGACCATAGTTAACCTTCCTGTTTGCTCCTTAACACCTCCTTAGACCAGCCCACCCTTTCTTCCTTTACTACTTCACTACTTCAGATCACTCCCCTCTTTCCTCTTGAACACCTTCAGCCCTTAGATCAGGCCCCCCTTTTTCTCCCCCCTTCGCCTCAGATTAGTCCCCTCTGTTCCTTCTTAACCCCTCTAGACCTCTCATCAGCCTCCCTATTCCTTTTAATCCTCTTCAGACCTCAAATCAGTCCCCTCCATTCCTCCTTAACCCATTCAGACCTCAGATTAGCCTCCTCCTTCATCCTTAACCCCTTTAGACTTCAGATCAGCCCCCCTTTCTGCTTACCACCTCCACAACCTTTTCAGAACACTGTCCAGAGTGCTGTCTATTCTAGACTTCCCTTGCAACTTAAGGTCACATAGCCAAATATGTTCAATGATGTCACCAACTAAATTTTTAAAAATGTTTTTGCATTTTTTTAAAAAGGAATTTTTTTAAAGGTGTTTATGTGTTTACATTTTTTTGGGGGGGAATGAGTAATAAATTTCAGCCGCCGAAACATCGTTCGAAAATGACACTTTGGCCGATATTGTGGTGCATTTCTAATTTCTCTCCATCCCGCTGTGCACTGCTCTGCATCCACAGGCAGAACCAGTGGTGTGGGGAAGGAGTCAGCTGTCAAATGAGAGTGAGCTCTCCTCCCGCGCCACTGGCTCAGCCTTCTGTGACAGCTGCAAGTCACAGAAGGTGGAGTCAAGATGGAGAGCAGTATACAAACACTCAACAATCAGTGATCGCTGAGTGTTTGTAAATAATTGAGGACATAGTATGTTTACTGTGTCCCCAATTATGAATTAACAGGAAGTGCTCTACATTACTTCCTGTTTATTCATGATTGGGACATAGTAAACATACTATTTTCACAAGTTATGAATAAACCGGCTTCAGAAAAAGAGATTGAGGACTCTTTTTCTATTTTGATATTTCCCAGAGCTCCCAACAGTAAAGTTTAAAAATAAAAATATTTAATACAAAAATGAAAATTAATAAACAAATAAAAATAAAAAGTTTAGAAAAAATAAACATAAAATAATTTTTTTCTTTTTAAAAAAAGGTCAGAAAGAAAATTATTTTTGGTTTCAGCCTGACAATTTTTTTATTTCCGGTTTCGGTCAGAAAATGTTATTTTGGTGCACCTTTGAGAGTCGGGTGGATTATTATAAAGGGGGCTTCCAGGAGTCCCCCACACAAACCCCCACATCCTTTTTGGAGGATGACAGGATGTAGGGAAGAGACCCTTGCCTCTCAATATTGGACAAGGTGCCTTGCATGGGGGAGGCTTTGCTGCCCTCCCTTATAAGGTGTAAGCGGCGTCCGCCGCAATCGCCGATGCGTTCCAGCGTGGAACGCACTCGGCGACGGCACGATGACGCGGGTGTGCGGCACCACTGCGTTCCACACTGGAACGCGGAAATGGCAGAGGGGAACGTGCGGCTCTGCCCACCCGCACTTCCTCATACCTTAAATGCCGGCTTGGGAGACATGCACGGCGTTCCCTAATTGCAGTCTGAACGCCTGCAACCCCCTGCTCCTGGCTACCTCAACCAATGACCCCTCTCTTCTGGAATTGACTCTGCCAGCCCACAGCTCCCTGGAGACCCACAGATCCGGACCCCATGCCACGGCAGCTCTGCCAACAGATCCAGCAACCTTCCAGGATCCGGATAAGTACCTCACAGGTCATACTGGATATAATACCTTGGATGCATATACTACTTGCATGTGACTTTAGTTTACTTTCATACTGGTTATAATTCCCTGGCTGCATAATACCCGGGATGCATATATTACTTGCATGAGACTTTAATTTACTTTCATACTGGATATAATCACCTGGCTGCATAAATTGCTTGAATGTGTCTCCCAGTTAACCATATGTTGGTTTCACTTCCAAGGATGCATATACTACCCGTTTGTGCCTTTAATTAACTTCCATACTGGAGAGATTTTCCTGGACGCATATTATACTTGGATGTGACTTTAAGTTTGTCTTTTGATGCACATTAATTACGGCTGCATGCACTACTAGGATGTGTCTTTAAATTACCCTACCGGTTGGGGGTATGCTGTAATACATTTCCGGCCTACCTTCTAAAAAGATCCCTATCTATTTTGGCAGATGATGTAATGAACTCCAAACTCTTCGCTTAAGATTAAGAGTAACGCCTGGAGTTCAGTACTGAGTGCCATATTTAAAGAAATACACCACCTCACTACTGCCATCCATTCCTCCGCAGTTGTGGTTCATACTCGCTCATTGCAGGACGTGACATAAAAGGGAACCTATCATGAACCCAGCGGAGCTAGCAAGACATGTTGTCGCTCTCACACAAAAAGTCGCCCAGAGTGTACAGACTCTCCAAGTGGAGAACCAAACTCTGCGGGACTCAGTCGCTCAGAATGCGAACGCCAATCGTGAAGGCCCTGAACCTAAGGTCAATCCCCCAGAACCCTTCAGCGGTGACCGAAAGACTTACAGGGAATTCACCTATGCATGTAAACTTATGTTCGACTTGCGCCCACGCACGTACCCCAACGATAGAACCAAGGTACTTACCCTTATATCCTACTTAAGGGGAGAACCCCGTGCTTGTGCGAACACCTATTTAGAGAAAGAGGACCCAGTCCTGGATTCATACCCACAATTCCTGGCGGCCATGTCTCTCCTTTATGAAGACTTTAGCAAACAACTGCCTGCTGAAAATGCTATCAGGAATCTCAAACAAGGAAGACGACCAGTCAAGAACTTCATAGCGGAATTTCAGAGATGGTCTTGGGAGACCGAGTGGAACGATGTTAGCCTCCGCAACCAGTTTCGCCTCCGTCTCTCCGAGCCTCTGAAGGATGAGTTGGCCAGAGCAGATCTCCCTCAATCCCTCGATGACATCATCCAATGATCTATCACCATAGATCGGAGATTAAGAGAGAGACGCGCTGAACGTCAATCAGGACCCTCAGGAGTCGTACCCACACCCCAAAGGGCGAGCCTCCCTTCTCCTGTTGAACGTATGGAGATCGGGACTTCCTCCTCCATCCACTTACCCCAACAGAGAGGGCCAGGCGGCGCTCCTTGAATCTGTGTCTTTACTGTGCCTCGCCGGACCATACAGTGTCTTCCTGTCCCCTTGTAAGGAAAAAGGATGAAGGTAAGCCAATTCACCTATGTAAAATGACACAGGCAACCCCTAAACATAGTCCTTACCTTTTTCTACCTCTCACCCTACCGTGGGCCCACACCAGGATTTCCCTTAATGCTATGCTGGATACAGGCGCATGTGGTAATTTTATTGATTTTGGGCTTATAACCTCACATAAAATACCACAAATGAAGAAATCGACACCCTTGTCTGTGAGTTTCATTGATGGTACAACCTCTGAATCAGGTCCTATTCTCCATCAAACCCAGCCTCTATTAATGTGTTGCGGTGAAAACCACACGGAATTCCTGTCTTTAGACATAATTCCGTCCTCCCTTTTCCCAGTCGTGCTCGTTCTACCCTGGCTTAAGCTACATCGCCCTAGGCACAGGGAACTGTCGATCTGCATTCTTCTTACTGTAAAGAGACTTGCTACCAAGTCGCACCTTTCTTGCAGGTCGCTCTCGAGGTGCTACCACCCCAATACCAGGAGTTCGCTGATGTGTTCAGTAAGAAGAATGCAGAGACATTGCCCCCTCATAGGGCATACAATTGTCCCATTGAACTATTGCCAGGAAGCCCCATACCTACGGGGAGGATTTACCCACTTTCACAACCTGAACTCCAACATTTGAAACAATATTTGGAGGAGAACCTCAAAAAAGGGTTTATTAAACCCTCAACGTCCCCGGCGAGTGCGGGAATGTTTTTTGTGAGGAACAAGGATGCCAGCTTGAGACCCATAATAGATTATCGGGCCTTGAATAAAGTCACCGTGAAGAACCGGTACACGTTGCCACTCATTCCTGAGCTCATTGAAAGATTACAGTCCTCCGTGCCTTCACCAAGCTAGATCTTAGAGGCGCTTATAATTTGATTCGTATCAAATCCGGGGATGAATGGAAAACTGCGTTCCGCACACGTTACGGGCTTTTTTAATATACGGTGATGCCCTTCGGGTTGTGTAATGCCCCAGCAACATTTCAAAGCTTCGTGAATGACATCTTCCGAGACCTCCTGGACATATGCGTAGTGGTATACCTAGATGATATACTTATCTATTCAAACGATCCCTCAGAACACAGAAAACATGTCAGATGGGTGCTCTCAAGACTCAGAGCCCATTCGCTCTACGCCAAACTTGAAAAATGCGTCTTTGAACAAACCACCATCTGCTTCCTTGGGTTTATCAACTCTCCAAAGGGGATACAGATGGACCAATCCAAGATATCATGTATCCTGTGTTGGCCTACTCCTACCTCCAGAAGGGCGGTTCAAAGCTTTTTGGGGTTCGCCAACTTTTATAGAAAATTTATAAAGAACTTCTCTTCAGTAGTGAAACCCCTCACCCGACTTACTAGCTTCACAGTAATGTTTATGTGGCCAATCGATGCCCAGGAGGCGTTTGAGGAATTAAAACTCCGATTTACCTCTGCCCCTATTCTCCAGCTTCCTAACCCGGATTATCATTTCGTATTAGAAGTTGATGCCTCCCAGACTGCCTTGGGGGCGATACTCTCCCAACGGCCTTCTCCAGACACGCCACTCCACCCTGTAGCATTCTACTCCAAGACCTTAAATCCAGCGGAATGTAACTACCTTATTGGCGAAAAAGAATATTATTGTCCCTTATTGGAAGGGACTGTAAACCCCATAATAATTTACACTGACGATCGTAACTTGCAATACCTCAAGTCCAATAAAACCCTCTCTTCAAGACAGGTGCAAAAAATGGCAAGGCTGATTCTCTCGCGCGACTCTCGTGACTCTCAGAACCCACAGAACAACCCTCTTCTCCATCATCTCTCATTCCGTCTCACAAAATAATGATTGCCAACCTTGATCTAAAACAACTGCTAAAACAAAGTTTAAATGCGGGAAACATCACTATTCCTCACGGGTTGACTCAAGACGAAGAGGGATTCTTCTACAGGGATGGCCAACTCTATATACCTCCTTCCATGACCATCCACATATTGAAAACTCTACATGATGCCCCTCTAGCGGGCCATCCAGGAATAGAAAAGACCACCAACCTCATTCAACGCTACTTCTGGTGGCCCAAGATGGCATCTACCATAAAAGAGTATGTCACAACCTGTGAGGTCAGCGCTAGGTGTAAGCACGAGAGAAGACCCCCCGTACGGGTTACTGATGTCCTTACCTATCCCCAACAAACCCTGGGAAGCAGTTTCCCTCGATTTTATCGTGGAGTTACCTCCTTCCAACGGTTACAACACGATCATGGTAACAGTCGATATGCTCACAAAAATTGCCCATTTCGTCCCGCTCAAAAAATTACCTTCTTCAGAAGAAACAGTGCAAGCCTTGGTTAGCCATGTCATCAAACTACACGGGGTTCCTTCCCGCTTAGATTCTGACAGAGGTTCCCAATTTGTTTCTAAGTTCTAGAAGGCCCTATGTGAGACCCTTCAAATAGACCACAGAAGATCTAGTGCATACCACCCACAAACAAATGGGCAAACAGAACGGGTGAACCAGTGCCTTGAACAATACCTCAGATGTTATTGCACCCACCTACAGGACGACTGGGCCACTCTCCTTCCCCTCGCTGAATTCTCGTACAATAATTCTACCAGTTCTTCCACTCGTAGCACTCCTTTTTTCGCAAACTACGGGTTTCATCCCAATATGTTGTCTGACCCTCCACTCTCCACTAATGTACCCTCAACTGATGATTACTTATCTACCCTCCATTCCACTCTCCAAGTTGTGAAGGAAAATCTCAAACAGGCACACGACCGCCAAAAATCGTACTATGACCTCAGACGTAGACCTTCACCACTCTACAAAGTTGGGGACCTAGTATGGCTCTCCACGCAAAATCTCCGTCTACCGATCCCCGCAAGGAAACTAGGGAAGCAATTCTTGGGTCCATTCCCCATTTGCAAGGTCATCAACCAGAATACCATGCTTTTCTTAAGAAACCGTAATATACAGGGGTACGGGTACTCCTAGAATGAGATCCTAATAGGTTGGACTTGATGGACTAATGTCTTTATTCAACCTCAAATACTATGTAACTATATATGTAACTCACTCTACCTCCGGAACTGAGGATTCATCCCTCAGTCCACGTATCCCTGCTTAAGCCTTTCTGACCAAACCTATTTCCCGATAGGAATCCTCCTCCTGCACCCCCTATCCTAGTTCAGGGTGAGGAGGACGACGAGGTTGAGCAGATTCTGGACTCCAGAAGGAGAAGGGGACGATTACAGTACCTGATTAGATGGAAAGGTTACGGAAAGCAAGATGATTCTTGGGAAGACTCAGCTGAAGTACACGCACCTACTCTACTGAATCGATTTCACGCCAGGTACCCTGACAGGCCCTCACCTCTTGGGACCCCCAGGGGGGTTTCCCTTAGGAGGGGGGTACTGTAAGTGGCGTCCGCCGCAATCGCCGATGCGTTCCAGCGTGGCACGCACTCGGTGATGGCACGATGACGCGGGTGTGCGGTGCCGCTGCGTTCCACGCTGGAACGGGGAAATGGGCGAGGAGAACGTGCGGCTCCGCCCACCAGCACTTCCTCATACTTTAAATGCCGGCTTGGGGGACATGCACGGCGTTCCCTTATTGCAGTCTGAACGCCTGCAACCCCCTGCTTCTGGCTACCTCAACCAATGACCCCTGTCTTCTGGAATTGACTCTGCCAGCCCGCAGCTCCCTGGAGACCCACAGATCCGGACCCCATGCCACGGCAGCTCTGCCAACAGATCCAGCAACCTTCCAGGATCGGGATAAGTACCTTATAGGCTTTTACTACTTGCATGTGACTTTAAATTACTGTCATACTGGATATAATACCTTGGATGCATATACTACTTGCATGTGACTTTAGTTTACTTTCATACTGGTTATAATTCCCTGGCTGCATATATTACTTGCATGAGACTTTAATGTACTTTCATACTGGATATAATCACCTGGCTGCATAAATTGCTTGAGTGTGTCTGTCAGTTAACCATATGTTGGTTTCACTTCCAAGGATGCATATACTACCCGTTTGTGCCTTTTAATTAACTTCCATACTGGAGAGATTTTCCTGGACGCATATTATACTTGGATGTGACTTTAAGTTTGTCTTTTGATGCACATTAATTACGGCTGCATGCACTACTAGGATGTGTCTTTAAATTACCCTACCGGTTGGGGGTAATACCTTTCTGGCCTACCTTCTAAAAAGATCCCTATCTATTTTGGCAGATGATGTAATGAACTCCAAACTCTTCGCTTAAGATTAAGAGTGTCGCCTGGAGTTCAGTACTGAGTGCCATATTTAAAGAAATACACCACCTCACTACTGCCATCCATTCCTCCGCAGTTGTGGTTCATACTCGCTCATTGCAGGACGTGACATAAGGCACCTCCCAATCTTGAAAGACATCTGGCCTGATATGACACAGGAAGTGGGGCTGAACTTTGCCCTCCATTTTCTGGCCACCTAGGTTGTATAGCTGCATAAGGGTCTGGTTAGAATAATAGGGGGACCCCAACACCCTTTTATTTCCATTTTTTTGAATGCCACTTTTAAAGGATTATATTATACTGTTATGTAACAGCATATGCAGCATTAAGACATCTCCAAACATGTTATCCAGCCCTCCCCCCATGCCAAGGTCCTAGGTGTCATCCTTGACTCGGACCTCACCTTTCTCCCCCACATCCAATCACTATCCAAATCATGCCGCCTCCACCTTCGTAACATCTCCAAAATACGCTCCTTCCTCACCAAAGATACCACAAAATTGCTCATCCACTCCCTTGTTATCTCTCGTCTTGACTATTGCAACTCCCTCCTCATTGGCCTACCTCTACACAGGCTATCCCCCCTTCAGTCTATCATGAATGCAGCTGCTAGGCTCATCCACCTAACCAACCGCTCAGTGTCTGCAACCCCCCTCTGTCAATCCCTACACTGGCTTCCTATAGCCCAAAGGATAAAATTCAAAATATTAACAACCGCGTACAAAGCCATCCACAACTCTGGCCCCGGCTATATCTCCAACCTGGTCTCAAAGTATTACCCTAACCGTCCCCTCCGCTCTTCACAAGACCTCCTGCTTTCCAGCTCCGTCATCAACTCCTCCCATGCTCGCCTCCAGGACTTCACTAGAGTGTCTCCCATTCTATGGAACTCTCTACCCCAACCTGTCCGTCTATCTCCCACACTGACTGCCTTTAGGCGATCCCTTAAGACTCATCTCTTCAGGGAAGCCTATCCCACCTCAACCTAACCACTGAACAATCACTTTCTCAAACAATCATCCCCGCACAGCTACCTCCTCATGTATCACTTGCCCCTCCCTTTTAGATTGTAAGCCCTCACGGGCAGGGCCCTCCTTACCATCTTGTCTTAAATTGTATTGTGACTGTAATGTCTTCCTTATATTGTAAAGCGCTGTGCAAACTATTGGCGCTATATAAATCCTGTATAATAATAATAATGTTATTTAAAAGATTTGTTCATTTTCAATGTTGCTCTTTAAGCTGCATTAAAATAAAAGACCCTTTACCTGCTGAATGATATTTTGTTTTCCGCATTGGTACAATTCCCTTATGGCAAATCCAAGCTCTCTATGCCCTTTTTTCAACAGTAGTTTGCATATTAGCAATGAAAATGGCAAAAAAAGTACTAATCTTACACTAATTTTAATGGGGTTCAGTGCTAAGTTCAGAGTTTTACAGACTTAACGCTGGTTTCACGGATCCTCCCATGAACCAAACCAAGGCACATTTGCTCATACCTAGTAAAAATCATGCCACATCAACTGCAAAACTAAACCTATGAGGAAGTGTAACATGTCATCATGAAATGGTTGTCATACCAGTCCATTTAAAAAAAAATGCAGCCCAAACAAATATGTTTAATAAGAGCAATGTGTATTCCTAAAACTTCAATTCTTATCTATATTTCTTCTAGAATAGATCTGTGCACTAATCCAGCATAAACTGCTCCTGTACTTTGCCTCTCTGCAGGAGCCTTCTTTAATAAAGACCAGTCAGTGCTGCTTTCTCTCCTTGTGCAGAGTGTCTGCCCCTCCTGTGGATTTCTGCAGGCACCCTGTAGGGTAAAGGTGGCCATACACTGTACAACCATCGCAAGACCTTAGTCTTTCGATGGTTGTAAAGGAATTAAAAAGCCGTACGATCGGCCCATCTTGGACAGGCAGATCGCCCTCTCGATCATCGCAAGCCCGCCCCCCTGAGGGGCGGGCTTCCGATGACCGCAATGCTGAACGGGCAGTGTGCGCGTGCGCACACCGGCCCATTCGGCATTTGTCTTCCGAGCACCGTTCTAACCAGCCGAGAATCGTACGATTCCCGGCTGGTTTTTCGAACATGCTGGTTCGACAGAAGACGTGCGACCGTACAGTAGAAACGGTCGCACGTCTCCGTTCACACTGCTCGATTCTCGTACGATCGCAGGATTTCCCGCGATTCTCGTACGAGAATCGAGCAGTGTATGGGCACCTTAAGAGTGAGCAACTCTGGCCCTTCAGCTGAGCTTTAATTACAATTTCAAT
>NW_017307275.1:301843-314343 GCF_000935625.1 Nanorana parkeri | reverse complement strand
GCATGTTTGTTATGCTGGTTATTGAATTTTTGCACGTGCACATAAAAATATGTTCGGTACCATGCCACCAACAATTTTAACAGTGAACAACAGTCTTTAATAGTTGTTCACATGGTTGTATTCCTGCATGGTATGCACATTTAAAAATGCAAACAATGGTTAGACCAAAAAACATTTTTGAAAAGTCATTTTTACTGTAGGCATTGGGTGTTTAGTTGGCGAGAGTTCAGACAATGATGTCTACATTTTAGCCAACCACACTTGTAGTACATTTTATTCAAATACACTGCAGCTTGTGCGCATACATTTCATCACATCACAGATGCATAGTAAATTCTATAAACACATGATTTATTCCTGCACAAACCTTTCAGGCCTCTAGAGGCCTATAGACACAGACTCACAGATAGCAAGGCAGTATAATGTATGCTTTGACTAGGATAGCTTCTCTTTAGAAAAGTATTAGTTACTGAGAAAAGAGGCTTTGAAAAAGATGTATATGAAAAGCTATGAAATGGCTAGCATTAGAAAGGTTTGAAATATGCAGATTTAGGATAAAAAATAGTTGTAAGACCCTAGTAGCTAAATGTTTTTACAATATCTTATATAAACGGGTTAAACAAACAGGAACCTAGGAAGTTATACAATGGATTTAAATAACCTACTCCTATTGAAGCCACCACAGCTAACCATATAAATTGCAGTATGTAGAATTAAATATTCTTGCTCTATATTTGGGTCCATGTCTGTAACCTCATATTCTCCATAGGACAATTTAAATGGCTCTGTGTATGCAGCTGCTATAAGAGGAAAACATATGAGAGCTACAATTGTTGACTTGTTTTTTTAAAGGTTGATCCTGGATTCAATTCTGAGCAAGTAACTGACCTGCAACAATTGTAAGTCAATAAAGTAAAAAAAAAGAAAAAACGAAACTTTCACCCTGCATGCTTGTTCCTGGTTAGCAATGAGGGGTGGATCTACCCAGGTTTGGTTTCACCAAGGGTACTGTAAATCTTGTTTGAAATTTGGCGAACCCAAACTTAATGGTGAATCCCATTGAAGTGTATTAGTAACATATCTTGTTACATTCTGGCCAATTTTAGGACAAATGGGCAAAATGCTGTCAAAAAAGGCATGGGAAGCTAGGCATACATACCAATGCAAAAAAAAATTCTTACAGCATACAGATGGTCTTTTTATATGGCTTTAAGGGCAACATTGAAATTACACAAATCTATCAAATAACATGCTTGGAGGATGCCTTCAAGCTGTACATAGTGTTATGGAACAGTGCAATTTTCACAGACAACCTGAGTGACAGCATACACTGGCAGCACATATTTGGCTGTAGATTTAATTATTTTTATTTTACAATTAGCTTGATTTACATAGAACAGCCCAATCATTTCAATTTCAGTTTGAAAAAAGGCTTTGTTCAGGTAGCTTTAGCAGAGACACATCACATTTTCAATTGAATGGTGATTGACCTGTGTTCACCAGAAGATAGAAATTGGTAGTTCATTGTGGCTGTCCCTGTTTTCACTGATGCAAAACTGTTCTGCTGCTTGCCAATTTCTATCACGCTTTCAATAAAAATGACGAGACCACAGATTATATAGAGTAAATTGGCCAGCAGCAGGGTATTTTTAATGAGGTAAAATTGTACTAGAGACAAACACTTAAGGTAGGTGTTTTACTGCAAGAATTGAGTGCAGGTGACACAACAGTGTAAAAATGGCCAGTGGCAAAACAATTTAAATAGCAGGGCTTTGCCCAAATTTACTAGAGACATGGAGCACAGGCTGATTTTTACTGCAAGAATAAACATTTTACAATTTCAGCATTGAGAAAAGGACTACTGGGTCCGATACTGGCAGCAGCAAGGGCAGTAATACCAAGGCATTTGAAGTCAACAAGTATTCCCCAGGTGTCGGAGTGGGTAGCGGAACTAAACAATACTATGTGATTGGAGGAGCTTACTGCCCCTCTTCATGATAGATATATGCTGTTTTTGGAGAGGTGGAGCCCGTGGAGGGAGTATATTGGCTCACCAGAGATCCTAAAATATCTATAGGGGACACTGGTAAAGAAGAATGAATTAAGACTTTGATCTGTTAAGATAATTATCAGTGATTAGATTTATTTAGATACCTCCATTGATTTTGATTTTTTTATAAGGACGGGGGGTGTTATATGCGTTAGATTGGTGTTCATACATGGATACATTGGTGTGAATGGGAGGTTGTATGTGTTATTTTAATTGTTTGTTTACGCAAATTGATTTTCATATTGTTATTTGTAGAATCTAAGAAAACTAATAAAAATATATTAAAAAAATACATTTTGCAAAGGCTATAGCAGTGTACACTTGGTCAATGGCATGACAGCTCTAAGAACAAATGGTCAGTAACAACTGAATGCTCTACTTAGATCACCCCGAACCAAAAAAAAAGACTATCAACATAAAATAAAAATAGAAAAACCCACAAAAGAAAGGAAAAAACTCAAAATACCGTTTCTAAGATACGAGAGAGAATCAAAAAGTAAAGGCAATTTATCAATTCAATTCAGAATAGAAAGACGCTTGCACAATGCAGCATATTTACATACTGTAGCCTGTTGGATAGTTTGACCATGCACAGCGCTCAGACTTTAGTTGAGTGGTTGTCACATGGACAGAAACATGGACACTCCGTTGCATTATTGCACCATCGAAGAACAACGTGTCATAGTGCACTTTATTTGATCAGAAGAAGTGGAACCAGTAGAAATTCGCCGTCGGATGTTGGCTCAGTTTGGCCATAGCACCATAAATCAACTAAAGG
This sequence comes from Nanorana parkeri, assembly GCF_000935625.1. Classification (NCBI taxonomy): domain Eukaryota; kingdom Metazoa; phylum Chordata; class Amphibia; order Anura; family Dicroglossidae; genus Nanorana; species Nanorana parkeri. The sequence goes on along the minus strand of NW_017307275.1, from coordinate 311,515 downwards.
TTTATGAGTGGGTAGGAAGGTTTAAAGCTGGAAGAACAGGTGTAACCGACTGAGCTCATACTGGTTCTGGTTCTCAATTGGCTACAAATTTGGATATCAGCTATGGATCCCCATTTGCCATAGTGCATGATGACTTGGGATACAGGAAAGTATGTGTACGATGGGTTTCCAAACAGCTTACTGCTCTGCATAAGAGTGTGGCGGTTGTACCCAGTTTTTGAGATTGTATGAATATTGGAGTATTCTGGAGAGAATTGCCACTGGTGACAAGACATGGGTGCACCACTATGACCCGGAGAGCAAAAGGAAGGAAGCGCTCCATGGTCACAGGTTCCCCCCAGATGATGCATTAAATTAAGCAGTGCACACCTGGCTTCAGCAGCAGCCAAAAAGCTGCTTCTCTGCAGGAATACAGAAGCTAGTTGAACGATACAACAAGTGCATCATCTTGCATGGGGACTTTGTGGAAAAGTGACATGTTCAAGTCCCAGATAGCAAGTAATTGGGCTGCAAGTTTGAAAATTACTTGCTAGACTTGCCAAGCTTCACAATTTTGTTGCACAATTACAGCAAGTCTGCATTGCAAGTCTCCAGACCAGCGAGCTTGCAGAGCTCTTGCTAAGACCTGCAGGACTCTTGCTGTAGACTTGCCAAGCAAACTTGCTACAAATTCAAAAAGTGTCAACTAGAACTTGTGCTGCAAGTGTTCTGCAACTTGCAAGGAATGTGTGCAGCAAGTTAACGCGAATTACAATTTATCCATCCTACAAGTTTGTGGCAAGTTATCCTTGCTATCTGGGAGTGATTACAGCTATTTTTATTAAAGTCATTAAATAAATATTTTGCCTTTTAGTTTTAGATTCTCCCTCATAAATTAGAGGCCTGTCAACACAAAATAAAAACCAATATACCCTAAAAATAAATTAAAATCTCCAAAAATTACCCCCTTGAGCAAAAGCTAACTCTTAAATGGATGCCCGGCAGATAAACAAAAGTTTGCTATGGATGGGACAGCAGCTAAAAATGACCGTTGACCTCAAATCAAGCACAAAATAAAATGAAAGACAAAAGCCCCTTGTAATAGGAAAAAATGCTAGCAATGGGTTAATTGCCCAAAAGGCTGTCAGTCAGAAGTACAGTTTAACGGCTGCTAGCCATAGTTCAAATATTATTCAGTGAAATATGGTTTTAAACATAATTCGCTTCAACCCTATTGTAGAGGCAAACCCAAACCACATCCCTACTGGTCAGTAACTTACTAGGTAGTGAAGCCAGAATTACGATGACAACCTACACGTACGTATATAGGTTCACTTTTACCATATTATTTCTATGATTAGAAGTTGGCTCCTATGATCTCTTGAAAAAACATCGAACACTGTACTTGCTGAGATTTAAATTTATTCTGCTGATTGGTTAGCTGTATACATAGAATTCTCCCTGATATTATATTTGTTCTTGAAACTGGATTTATAGTTAGTCATGGAGCTCAGTTTTAGCATTAGCCCCAATTTAATCTGAAAAGTATTTAAGCCATGTTTCAGAAGACTAGCACACTGTCATTTCTACATTATTTATCCATGGATTTATCCAAGTAACTGCAAAAGGTAAATTAAATTATGTTATTGATTTTTTACTTAATAGTGTAGTCCAGAATAGTATATGTATGTTTTATGTAATATCCAAGTACAGACTTCTGATATATTAGTTGGGGAAAAAATAGATAATGTAAAAAGTGACAGTCATATAAATAGGTTTCACAAACAGGAGGGGTCTGAGTGTTTAACAGTACTATACCTTGCAGTAGGCAGTAAAGCTAATGCTGCTCTGGAGGAGGCACATGTTCATCTCCAAATGATTAGCAAAGGGATGTAACTTCAAATCTTGTGGACACCATAGGAGAACTTTTCATGGGGACCTCCCTGAGCATATGCTACACATACCTTATAAAATAAATAATAGGGTGGGCACCTTCATGGTAATCTCTGCAATTTTGTTTCTACCAGCCCTACCACAAATATTTTTTTTTTCCTTTTAGGAATACAAATAGTACCTTTTTGCCCTATAGAGTTCTATATAGAATCCGTCCTTTGATTGATATCAAATTCAGCCAACTCAAGTGCAGGCATGTTTACGTGGACTGGAACTAGAGGGAAAGATATCAGTCTATGACCTAGAGTAAACTGAAAGAGAAACCACATTCAGTGTAATAAAGATTTCCTGAAGATGGGTTAGGTAATGGCATGGTAGGGAAGCTATGGCTACTGGTATGCCCCTGAAATAATCCTGAAATCATTATTTTAAATTAGAACTCTGGGAAGAAATTTTATTACCATTTGCAGTGGGGATCCCTGGAGCATCACTACCCCACTGCAGCGTTGGGGAATGGTAAAGAGATACGTTGGACCCCTTGCTCTTCTTTACAGTGCAGAAGAAATTACAGCACCACCTAGGGGTTTAATTCATTTACTAGAAATTAGGACACCAGAAGACTTTGTTACAAATGGATTAAAAAGATATATATAAGGGTTGTCTAACCTTCCTGTTGCACACTGGGATTTTGCTCTCTACATGTCTAAAGTGTAGCTTTCTGTTTTTCAATGAAGAAACTGAACTGTTATTATGGCCCAGTTTTCATGCTGTCAGCGCTAGTGAATGTATTTGTTTAGCATAGTCATTGCATCAAATATATCCACAAGGGGTTCCTACTAAATAAATTAAGACACTACCCTGGACCATTGAATCACAGTAGCAGTGACAAAACATGACTAGTGGTAATCCATTATCATTTATTGAAAGTTTCTATTTTACAGTAGTTTCCCTGTGTTAATGGGTATATAAACAGTTAACTTTTCCTTTTTTGCTCCCTTTTGGTCTGGAAAATATACCATTGAAAGTGTTTAGATATATTTGTTTGAAAAGTACAAAAAATACCTTTTGATCTTGCCAGACATCGTGTCACATGATAACTGTTTGTGTTGCACTGTTAGAAATTATATTGTTCTGAGAACCACAGGACACTAACTATCTATGTTATGGAAAAGAGGACACATTTCCAGTAGTCCTGTCTAGTTTCTGCTCTCCTGATGAAGTAGGGTGGTTGAGCATTGTCATACTCGGACAGGAAATGTATAAAGGGCACTATCACCAAGTTAAAATAAAGGAAAACAAGTCTGAACAAGAAAACTAATGCAGCCATCACATCTTAGAAATGGTAATCTGCAATATATTATTTTTTATGTGCATGTAATTTTGTAAAACTAAAGATTTACAAATGCCAGGATATTTTTGGTTTGAAAGAATATGTCACTTTGTCTGAAGCATGCTCTTCCAGTATACCTTCATTTACATGAAGTAGTATCTGTAAATTTTCAGAAAACTGGAGTTTTAGCAACTGATATTGGCAGAATCAAAAATGTGGGGAAGGGGGTAATATGGGTAAGAGCAAGGGAGAATGGAGGACAATCAGTGAACATCTGTTCCTGCAGTGAACGAACCCAGAAGGTATAAGCATGGTCTGTGCTTGATTAGCTTTATTGGGGTGTAAAGGTGACATGAGGGATCTAATAGACCCCAATGTCTCCTTAAGTAGAACCTGCCACTCCAACATACTGTCACCTAGGGGGCTTGTTAAATAAATAAAATAACCACACACGCTGACCACATACATCAGATTGAGAGCAGCAATTTTAGGGCCATCATTCACTGATAACTCTAAACTTATAAAGGTTTAATGCTTTTAAACTATTAACTACAATTTTGTGTTCCATGGTTTTTCACAATTTCACAAAAGGCATATGGAAGTTAATGGAATGTTTGGTATCTATTTTCTCAACATAACCTCATCTTTTATATTTTACAAAATATAAATGCTCATCATAGACATAGGCATGCATTTTAAAAGGTTTGCAGTTACATACACATAAATTCCACACAATTTTGAGTAGAAGTGTGCATGGTAAATACATTTAAAGCCATTTTCAGGAAAATTTAATATATTGCTTCAGCTTCTTTCTCTGCAGTTCACCAAAACCCTCCTTACACTCAAAGAATTTCATTTTCAAGAATTGTCTGCTCAAGTATAAATAAGAGTCACCTCTCCTATAAAAAAAAAGCAGGCAAAGAAAAGTTGTTGCTGATAACTGCGCTTTTTCATCTTCTATGGGTCAACAGAACTAAGATTTTCAAAAAATACACTACAGTGCAACTATTTAATTTCTAAATGATGGCAAAAACGTTACATAGTAAACTAGACAGATCTCAGTCAAGTTCAGTCTTTTATCAAATACAGTTTTCTAAGCAAAAACAAAAAACACGCTTAATAAACTAGGGTGAACTGGTCTGGGGGGAAAATATCCCCCAAGCTGACCTGTGTGAGTTCATCCAAAAACTGATTAGCGACCTCATACCATTTGCTTTTTGATGTTGAAGTAATCATTGACAGAGCACTATGCTTACCAAAGCCTCCTTATTTCCCAGAAAAATTACACAGAAGATGTGATAGCTCAAATACACTTTTACCACGTGAAAGAGAAATTAATGACCATTTCACGTAATGTGTTTCCACTCCCAGGCCCTTATGCAGGCCTAAAGTTGTACATTGGCCTATCCCAAGCAACTATCCTGGTCAGGAAGAAGCTACTTCCCATTATGAAGTCCTTGCCCAACAACAAGCTTGCTTATAGATGGGGTACCCCACTAAAGTTGTGATTTACAGGAATGGTAAGATGCACTCTATTTCAACTGTTGAAGAGGGGCTCCTACTCCTTAAAAAAGGGGGGTTCTCCTTGAAACATTAGGGTGACAATAAGCATACTCATCGTGTAAGATCTCATCCAACATGACCTAATGACTAGTATGGCGATTAATCTTTAACATCTGTGTGAACACTCTGAAGTTTGCTACTCGTCTTTCCCTGTTTGCCTCAGATGAACCTATGTTTGACATTCTACTCCTCTATTCCCCTAAAAGGTATCTAAAGCCCTGCTGTCTGGAGAACCATTTGCATGTTCCATAGTTTTTATTGTTGTGACTGTATACGTTTTGTACTTCAGAAATGTCACCAGCATGCCAATGGATAATGTCTAAAATAAAGCGTTGTTTATTCACGCATATTGTCACATCAAAAATGCCACTGATGTACACTGTGATGTGCGGCACCACCTGTGGTCACTTCAGCACCCACCTTTCAGCACAACGGGCATTCGGTAAGGAGTGCGGCAGTTATCTACAGTTATGTGTACATGTTGTGACTCTGTGTCAGTTTTTTGTTTCTCTTCCCAGTTTTCCTGTTTTTCTCGACTGAGTGACATACTGGACCTTATCTAGTGCACAAGCTGCTCTGCACTCTAAACTCTCATGGGACGATCAGCCTTGAATTACTGAGGGCATTCATTCTCTTTAACCTTGGATCACGTGTCTTTATATTTCCCTACTTCACTTTAACATTATGGCCATTGGTTCCAGAGTCCTAAACCCTCTATGTGTCAGGTATTAAGATGCTCTCTATTAATACTAAAGGCTTGAACAGCCCCTTTAAAAAATGTATGCCAGAAAAGTTACCTGCATTTTAAAAAATCTTTTTCTACAGTGCAATAAAAAAAAAGAGAGGAGTCCTTGTCAAAGTTTGTCAGACGGTATTGTTCCATCTTCAGGACTCTAATATTGAACCTAACGGCAGGTTTATTATTTTGGTGTGTGAACTGAACTCCTCTTGGTACACTTTAGTGAATGTCTATGTCCCTAATGTGAGGCAAATTCCCTTCCTTAAGCTACTTCTATCTAAGGTGCGCAAAGAGCAGAAAGGTTCGTTACTTTTGTGTGGTGATTTCAATTTAACTTCTGACACCTATTTAGATGTTTCAATCTTGAAACAGCCTCACGGGGCTTCATTGTCTAAATTGCCTTTCAAGGAGGCAGCATTGCTTGGTCTGATCATGCACAGATCACCCTGACATTAGAAAGAACAACTTCTAGTAGTCACTCTCCACTTTACCCTTCAGATGGTTCCTCCACTGGAGGACTTGCCTATTTTTATTGATAGATAGATATACTTCCAAATTGGGCATTACCAAGCCTCTGCATTGTTAAAGTCCATCCAGATTCCTAGAGGGATCTGGAAATTACTCTGCTCCACAGAACATGCAAATGGTAACATCTCTTCCTACTACAACCTTTTGCTGGACAAATTATCATTTCAGAAACTCCCCCATGTGTAAATGGCAAGACGATCTGGGTGCTTCCTTTTCCGATGGCCATGGGAAGTGTGTTATTGAAGCCAACATATCGCACTCCACATGATTTGACTACTGGGAAACTTTGCAAAAAAAATGGTTGGTATTTAACACTTTCCGTCTAAAATGTCCTTATTTCAAGCACTACATTGTTGGCAGAATTGTACACGTGGTAGGCAACCTTTTACAAATTGTTTGGTCTTTAGAAGATTTTGGGGAGCATTGTTCAGATTATGACCTGATCTTACAGGGATACTTAATACCCTTTCTCCCTAATTAGCATTGTTGAGTATAGGAGTGATATACCCTCCCACTTTTAGACTTTTTGTGATGCATTACTTATTTGCGGCTAGACTTTAAATAGCTCACCATCCCATGCTTCCACCATACAAGAGATTATCTACTGGGTTAAATCTCAGTGCACCTATGAAAGATTGGTAGCATACAGACTAAACACACAGAAACAATTCCAGTCTAGATGGAGAGATTGGCTTAATCACCTGAGAGATTAATTCTGGGTTACTTGTAGGCTATTTCCCTTTCACTAATCCCTTTCATATATGTATGTCACCCAATTGCCTTTTGCTTGTACTCGGTTTGTTTTATAACAGTTCAAATGTTACCTTTTATAAGACTACAGTTATCAGTTTGCTATGCAATATTGTGATGTAATGTCAACAATGACAGGCCATGCTACTACTACCTTGTGCAGATGGTTTACTTGCTTGTACGATGACAACTGTGAATAGATTTTTTTCTCTGTTTGATATTATATTACTTACTACTTGTCATATCGACCTAAGTTTTGCAAAATAAATGATGTCTGTATACCTAGTTTGTTATACTGTTTTTCTCAATAAAAATCTAATGTGAAAAGGGAGCATAATAAAGTGTTATTAAGGAAGATGTTGCTGGATAGAAGAACAGAACAATGCAAAGGTCGCTAAAATAACAAAAACGTATCATAACTAAAGCAAGCCATGTTTACATTCTTGAGATTAGAAGTAACAAATCATACTACACAATTAAATGAACCATACAAAGAAGAAGGAAAAATAATGAATGAAAGAGAATGTAAAGAAAGATCTGTGTCTAAAATATAAATATAATATAAAAATAATATATAAATTATAATATGTCATAGGACAATGAGAAAAAAAGTGAAATATGCAATAGGGAATTATATATGGTGTATATAGTGTTGTGATATCTAGTGTGAGCCATTGGTAAGAGTCTTGTCAATGACTAGGCTAAGTAGGTAGGCTGAGTCACATAAGTAGGATAGAAGTTGTGTGACATAATGACAGAGGTGAAAATCTATTAATTCTGAGAGATTGCGGGTTAGCAAATCATTTCCCGAGATAATGGTGTGACCTGTGGGGTCTTGGAGGGTTTTCAGGATTTTAGGGAGGCATTAGAAGAATAGTTGAGAGAAATATCTTTGTACAAATACCCTTTAGGCAGGATCTTTTACTTACATACATACACCCTTCCCTAATCGCTGTATTGTCATCTGAACAGGCTATTATTAAAAATATTACTCATATATAAACAACAGTGTGCAACAGTGTGCAACAGTGTGCAACAGTGTGCAACCACTGATACAAATCAACTATACTGTGTAATACAAGTAAAAGCTTATAGAAACAGAAAAGAGTTACAAAATGTAACAACAAAAACTCTTAGAAATAGAGCAGATAAAAACATTCTTTAATTCCTGGTTTACAAATGTTCATAGCTGCATAATGGGGTTTAAGAGTAGATCATGTTCACATTGTAAAGTTAATTTTCACTTAGCTTGGGGAATAAGGTGAAACTAAGTGAAAACTGTCCTAACAAATAATACTCAATCATGTTTAAAAGAAATGTAACAAATTGATTTTTGCTTGCACATGTTTGGATGGTTTAAAGGAGATCTATTAGGTGATTTCCACTCACCCTCATAGTTAGAGCTGACCTGTGACAAATAAGCTGTCACAGGTCGGCTCTATCGATCGGGAAGTGAGCAGAAACATGCACAGATCTGCTCACTTCCCGATCATCTCCCTGCAGGGAACGGTGACTTTGAGCCACCGCTCCCTGCAGGGATTCCCCCTCCCCTCTCTGATACTCCGGCGCTGAGTGGAGGAACGAACGGAGGAGGGGGCGTGCACAGCTGGCTCTGCCTCTAGATAGGCAGAGCCAGCTGTCACTCATGCAGCTGGGTGGATCTCGACAGTAATGTTGAGATCCGTCCCAGCTGCGGAGCTCACAGTATATCATGGGCAATAGCCCGTGATATGCTGAGCTTTGGGTCACGGGAGGACGCTAGATAAATTAATACATGAACATGCAGGAAATCCACACAAATGGCAATTAAATTTAAAAATCTCTGACCAACTCAATTTTTTTATTTTTTTGTTTTAATTGCCATTTGTGTGGATTTCCTGCATGTTCATCTATTAATTTGTCTGCGAGTTCGCGCTACAGTATTGCCAACATACTATGTATTTCTATGTATTTGATCTGTCACAATATTTTATGTCACGACTGTTTCGATGCAGTCCACTCTCTTCCCCTTCTCCCGTTGGCCAGCTTTAGGAGCCGCCGGTGTCGCCTGGTCCAATTTTCCTATTTTGGGAAGTGTCCTTAAAGTTGGAAAACACATTGGGACCTTGCTGTGTTACTTAATCATTTGTTAGTAGAATTGGATAAAGTTTTATTTATGTAACACAAAGCGTAAACTCTCTTGCCTGTAAGAACAATTTCCTTCTTTTAACAAAATGTGCTTTTAATTATGCTTCTTACTAATACATCGAGGACATGAATCAATACATTTGAACAAGTTATCAAAAAGAAAATATATCAAATCCAAAAATGAAAAATTAATGAGAGACAGGTTGGATTTTGAGACCAAAAGGCATTTTAGGTGACAACATAGGGAAAACAGAAGGAGAAATAACTTGCGTTCAAGAGTCATAAAAACCACAGCACAGTTATATTGTAGATGATAGCTCCGGCTTAAAGGAGAACTATGGAGTCAGTGTTTTTCCCCATAGTTCTCCTTAGGGTAACGGGAGGACACAAACCAGCATCCTCCCGTTACCCTAAGCTCAGTATACCGCGAGCTACAGCACGCAGTATACTGAGACGCCGCAGCCGGAGCGGATCCCGACATCGACGTCGACATCCACCCAGCTGCGTGAGTGACAGCTGGCTCTGCCTATCTAGAGGCAGAGCCAGCTGTACCCGCCCCTCCCCCGTCCATTCCACTAGTCAGCGCTGGCAGATCGGAGCGGGGAGAGGGGAATGCAGCTCCTCCCCCTGTCACGGCAGAGAGCCGTGACAGGATCGAGAGGTGAGCGAACCCGGGAGGTGTTCGCTCACCTCCCGATCTACTGAGCCAACCTGTGACAGTCTCATTGTCACAGGTCGGCTAGAACTATGAGGTGAGTGGAAA
>NW_017307275.1:242573-298479 GCF_000935625.1 Nanorana parkeri | reverse complement strand
TTTTTCCCCATAGTTCTCCTTAGGGTAACGGGAGGACACAAACTAGTCAGCGCTGGCAGATCGGAGCGGGGAGAGGGGAATCCAGCTCCTCCCCCTGTCACGGCAGAGAGCCGTGACAGGATCGAGAGGTGAGCGAACCCGGGAGGTGTTCGCTCACCTCCCGATCTACTGAGCCAACCTGTGACAGTCTCATTGTCACAGGTCGGCTAGAACTATGAGGTGAGTGGAAATCACTCATCTCATAGTTCTCCTATAATAAAGGGTTATGAAATATCTGAAATATGATTTGGAACAACATAAATGCTGTTGCTGTCTGAAATTTATGTGGATGTAGCCATGATATACATTCATTTTAATAATGAATATTACTCGGATGTAATGAAGAAAAAAATAACAATGAATACATTTGAAAAGTTGCTTTTTGCTGGTCTGCTTTTCTAATTGTAGACTGCAGCATGGGATGCTACATCAGTGTGCAAACATTTGTAAAAAAATATAGCAGTCTTGATAGCCATAGCATTTTTTAATTTTTTTTAATAGTGCAAGTGACATAAACCAGATCAGACTGGTAATGTAGAGGTATAAGCAACCAAAGAGTACAATCCAGCCAGCAGCCTCAGCTTCAACAAGCGCAGACACAGAATTAGTTTATACAGATTCACAAAGACAAAGTCAAATATCCAGACTAACAGATGAATCCAGCGACAATCAGAAGAACTCTTTAGTGACTGACCTTTCTGACTGTGTGTTTACATAAAGTAAATGGTCAAGTAATGTATTTTATTGCAGTTCTTTTTTTAGAAAGTTCATCTTGAAAAAACAAAACAAAATTGTAGAATGGCAACCTTGGAATTAATTCCATAGACAGGGAAAACTTGTGATACATCTTGGAGCTTCTACATGAAACAGATGTGACATCTACTAACTCTGGGCAGCAAGCATTTTGGATAATTTCACACAAAAATCTCACTTCTACAGACATCTACAGGAAAAATTATTAGTTAAATCAGGGACAAAATCAATTTTTTCCCCCAACATAATTAGCAGTACAGTATTTATAATCCAACTTTTGATGAGAATCAAGCCATAACTTTATTCATACAACTCCAAAAAAGGCTAATATTTCATCTAAGAAGCTATGTGTTAAGGTCTGAAGCTGTCACAGATACTGATTTACAGGTGAAACTCGAATAATTAGAATATCGTGCAAAAGTAATTGCAGTAAGTGCTGCAAAAGGGGCCCAAACCAAGTACTGAGTACATATGCATGCTTGTAATTTTCAGAGGTCCGATATTGTTCTATGTACAATCCTTGTTTTATTGATTGCATGTAATAATCTACTTTTTTGAGGTTGTGGATTTGGGGTTCTTGGGGTTTTCATGAGCTGTAAGCCATAATCATCACAATTATGACAAATCACGGCTTGAATTATCTTGCTTTGCATGTAATGAGTCTATCTCATATATTAGTTTCACCTTTTAAGTTGCATTAGTGAAATAAATGAACTTTGCACGATATTCTAATTATTCGAGTTTCACCTGTACATGGATTCATCTTTAAACACCCTAAATGTATACTTACCCATAATTACTTTATCCTTCACAGGCATTATTACCTGCAACAAATAGGTACTGCCATGGGAGTTAAGTGTGAACCAGCACATGCCAACATTTTTCTTGGATGGTAGGAACAAGCAATAGTCTTTGGCCACTTTTTGATATATACCATAATTCCATCTTAGACAATATAGGTATCATTATGCTGACAACATTTTGTATTTTTGCCAAGGTCGTGCTGCGTTCACTCATCAATGGCCTAAGGTGATGAAAAATAATATGAAATTACCATCATATACGGCTAAAGAGAGAACTGAGTTTCCATGTTCTCCCTGATGGCTGAAACATTTCAGAGACACACAGAAAGGCAACAGTGTAATATGTAAAATGTAGTTTAACAGTTTGTTGCTTTTAAGAGTTATGCTCTCTATCCTTAAAACAAAATATCTTTATAAGTCAATTAACTTGAATCAAGAAAAAACTACTCAGAAAAGGTAGCTTTAAAAAGACAAACCCTAGATCTTTCTATCCATTTAGATATATTTTCTAAAAAGCACATTTTGGTGGTATTTTAGAATGCTAACATTTCAAAAAGACACTTTTTACCTCTGACTTAACACAAACCCTTTAGAAAACAAAGTGAGATTTATAACCACATACAACAATCAATGATTGATTATGAAACAGATTCTACAGTGACATTAGTGGGTACTTCAGACAAATAAGATGATTCATGATGTCATTACACCAAGACCATCATTGACAGCAAGAAGAACAAGAAATATAAACTGCATACTTTGCCACACTTTCTTTCATAAATTCATACATCCTACAGAGAAAGGTTGAAGGCTCAAAGACAACTTTTCCTGGAGCAGTTATTCCATTTCCTAATGTATGTGATAATGTTACCAATGTCTCTGATCCTCAAGACTTTCAAATACTACTGTGTTTTAACTAAAAATTAGTTGGAGTAATGCATATGCTGAGAACACTCTGCAATAGAATTATATGGGGAAAATAATTCAAATAGAGAATACAAAATTACATCTCCTGTCTTTGTCTTCGAGATGTGATTTTAGAGAAGGGAAAAAGTTAACAGCAGCTTTTTATTTTCTTTCATTCATCTTTCTCTAGAGAAATTTCCTAAAACGCATCCCTAGCAACCATTTAGTGTAGGGAACATTGTGGCAAATTAAAGAGTTAAATAATGGTGCACTATCTGCACATGGCAATAATAGGGTGGTGGTTTCATACTGACAAGTCTAATAATAAAAAAAGTATGTTAACTTGGTCCTTTAAAAACGAGCATATAGCTTAGCAACAAATGGTAAGCCTCAATAAACAGAGAATCGTAATAATTGTGGTCTACAAATGGCCAACTGTGACAATATGTGCGCAAAAACCAAATGTGAATATATCTGGGCAAGAAACAGAAAACAGCCACATTTTCACACTTCCACATTCAACAATCAACTATCTCTTACCGCAGGTAATCTCTCCATGCACAATACCATCCGAACAGCTGCTGGCAGCTGTGGAGCCGGTGATCCCAGGTGTAGGTTTCTTGTTACTGGATTCTTGTCACTTAACAGTGACTGGATAGGCTGGGAAAAAAAATCAGTAGTGCTAAACAAATTGCATAGGTAACTTCTAGGGATGTGCAAGAGTCTTATTCACAGGTAGTGAATAAATGACAGGCTGCTCATATAGATAGATAGACATCTGTCTATCTGAGCAGCCTGTCATTTGCATTTTTTACACCAACAAACCACCGCCCATCAAGGTGGTGGTACTAGGAATGTCCCATAATTGCTGTCAGTTGTGGACATTTAAGGAAGCCATTCTCAATAACCAGTATATTAGAACTGTAGGAACTGGTGAAAAATATATCACATACACTGTGGTTGCCTAATCAGTGGCTACAGAAATTTGATGGTTGAATTTATTACCGATAAAAGAAGTTCTACTTATTACATAATATAAAAGTTCACCTACATTTTCTGCTGTTTATACCATTTTCTCCGCAAAGACACAGCAATGCAAAATGTAATGAGTGTTAACTGCTAAAAAAGACTGCCATGATTTATGCATAAATTGGAATATCAAAGCACAGCCAGCTATGTCTAAATACAGAAAATCCATATGCATTCACAAACTTTTTCTTTCTTTGGTGTGAATTAAAAAGAGAGAAGAGTAATTGTTTTAAAATAAATAGGAGGAAAATTCAGGGGCATGCAGTAGCATCACTACACTAAAACAACAATAACAGTCAAATTTAGCATTAGGTGTGATCTTCAGGTTGCTGATGTGTGTCCTGCAGCCCCTTTAGAGCTTCTTTACATGCACTGTTTACAGCCATAACAGACTAGATGTGTGTTTTTAAAAGGGCATATTTCCTATTTTTTCCTGGCTGTAATTTATTTTTCAGTCCACATGCACTTCCCTGCTAATTAATTGCATGTGCATTTTTTATTGGGTATATTCTGTAATTGTTGCTGGCTGCCAATATGTTTAAAAGAGAACTATAGGGTAAGTGTTTTTCCCCATAGTTCTCTTAAGGGTCACATGAGGACATATACTAGCATCCTCCCGTGACCCAAAGCTCAGTATATTGCGAGCTATAGCTCACGGTATACTGAGACCGCCACAGCCGGGACGGATCCTGACAATGCCGTCAAGATCCACCCAGCTGCTTGAATGACAGCTGGCTCTGCCTATCTAGAGGCAGAGCCAGCTGTGCCTGCCCCCTCCCCTCAGCGCTGGAGGAGCGGGGAGGGGGGATCCCTGCGGGGGTTGGTGACTGACAGTCACCGCTCTCTCCAGGGAGATGATCGAGAAGTGAGCGTGCAACGTATGTGTTTGCTCACTTCCTGATCTATTGAGCCAACGTGTGACAGTTTCATTGTCACACGTCGGCTCGAACTATGAGGATGAGTGATTTTCACTCACCTCATTGTTCTCCTTTAAGGACTCTTTTTTTTTTTTTAGTGTAATATTCCTAGCCAATGTGCATCAGCACAGACCCTTATTGTATTGAATTGTATTGTAATTGTAATGTCTTCCTTGTATTGTAAAGTGCTGCGCAAACTATACAAATCCTGTATAATAATAATTTTTCATTTGTGACTGGGTGATTTCAGGACAAGAGATTGTGGGAGACCCATAGTGTAACAGTGTACACCTAAACCACCTCACATTATATCACTCACATTCACCGTACCCCCTATCCCTTGCAAAAAAGTTAGGCATACACCAGCTAGACCTATATTCCCCAACTAAAATTGTCCTGCTGCTGGCCAGTTTTAAACTGTTGTATCCTCTGTGCTGTGCCCATTCTTTTTTTTTTTACTCTTTATGCCATTACTTACTCATAAATAAAAACAGTCAGTATCACTTAAACAATTTTATAACTATTTTTAAACTGTTCACAAAACAGTAAGATATTTAGTAGCTACCTTAACACACATAGGGGTTAGTCACAAAGCTGCCCAAGGCAGCCAAGTGAATAACCCAGCCGGAGCGAAGTGAGCCAAACGCTGTTCGGCTATTCACTTCAGGCTTGTACGGCTGATTTCAGCCGTACATCGGATAAAATCAGCCGTACATCGGCTGCCTGCAACTGTCTTCGGTCAGCCGAACATGCTCTGCATGTTCGGCTGAGCTGAAGTGCAGAGGGAGTTTGACTCCTCCGATCCAACATCTGGATCAGCTGACCTGGATCCAGCATTCTCATAGGGGCCGCACGGCAGTGAGTGAATAGCCGAATGCCGCTGAGCATTGGTAACGAGCAGAATAGAAAAGAAGTGAAAAAAAAAGAAAAAGTCGAAAAATTATTTTAAAAATGATTAAAAATAGGAAAGTAAAACATATATATATATATTTTAAAGAAAATAAAAACAATTGGGCAGAGCTAGCAGTGACAGCTAGCTCCACCCAACTGGGCAGCACCTGCCAGAATGAATAACAACTGGTCAGAGCCAACCGTGACATCACCGACAGCTCCGCCCAGTTGTTATTGTTTAATGACAGATCAGCATCCCCAGGTCTTTCACCGTTTGAAAAAGTCTTTACGACGAAACATGTCAAGGAGGAGCTAACACGCTGATGTCATCACACTGATCACTGGGAGAGAAGCTGCATGCTAGTGGAGGAGTTATACAGCTTTGCCTATTAAGCTTTGGATGTAAGTTTTTAAAGAATTTATGATTAAAGGTTTTAAGGATTTTATACTATGTGTCGTCTACATTTTTTCCATGGGGCACTGTATGAGTGACAAGGAGAAGTGTGTGGGGGAGGTTAAGATTGGCCATTTAGAAGGTGGATTGACAGGAATTGGAACAACGTGAACCAACCAACAGTTTCCAAGAAAAAGCCAGCGAACTGAAAGGAGATATTGACTACAAAGGAGGTTGCCATCAGCTGTCTTGGAAGAGGGGCTCGCTAAGGATTTTGAATCTGAGTACAATTTGACCATTTAACAGTGGTCAAAGGAGTCTGGTGAGTGTCTGAAGAGTTTGGAGAAGGCAGGAGAAGTGAACGTTCTAGGCCAAAATAGCTGATTTGGAAAATGTCTCCAATTCAGCTGATTTTCCAGTTCAGCTATGTAGTCCTAGATTGTTCACTTCTCCTGCCTTCTCCAAACTCTTCAACCTTTTGTGAATAACCCTGTTAAGATATCACACTAAGAAATACCTTTTCGGAATGGAGAACAATTGCACTTTATATATTGTTGACATGACCTCTTAAAGATACTTTTGTGTGTGTGTTTTATAGAGACTAATTTGTGGAGTTGCACAGGTGATCTGGATCACAACATATTGCACATGCTGTTTTGAGATTGCATTGAATTTAACCATTGGGGAGGTCACATATTGTGTTGGGACAATTACTAGGCACTTTATTGTTTCTTGTTTATGTATAAGTTGTACGTTTTTTGTATCGCAGTGACTTTATTGTCTTGAGAAGATCTTTTTATAGGTAAACCGAATCTGTGTCGCAAACCAGCTGCAAAGCAGATCTGCTTCGTGGGGTTGTCCCGCTGGCATGAGGTGTCTCCTACCTTACTAAAGCATGATTTGTTATAGGACTGGGACATATAGGCATCACCAGAACTAACCTTCTGGTTTATATAACATCTACAGGATGAATCTTCATCCAGCCTGTCAATCAAGCTCACTATTTAGCTGTGCTTAGACCAACAAATATAACTGTGTGATACACAGCTGACAGGCAATATCAGAATTAGGGACAGGCAAAAGGTCAGGGCGGGTGGTGAGCAAGCATAGTCAGATAAAAGCTGAAGTCAGTAAATAGAGAAACAGGAACACAGGAAGAGAACTGTTGCCTGAGAATTGGGTTAATTTGATAGCTTTGAGCTACAGTCTTTGTTAATTCCTCTGTTCCTGTTGCTCTATTTACTGACTTCATCTTTTATCTGACTATGCTTGTTCACCACCTGCCCTGACCTTTTGCCTGTCCCTGTTTCTGATATTGCCTGTCAGCTGTATTCCACACAGTTATATTCCTGGTCAGCTGCCATCCTCACAAGTGTGTTTTGAGGGCCACAACCTGGTACACCCACAAGTAAACTCATCACTTCTTGTGGGGTGCTCTAGTAAAGATCTAGTGTGTATGCTTAGACTCTGCATCTTAGCCATTTTAACGGATTACACCCTCTCCAATGTGCAGATACCACACAGGGTCTGCTATCCATTTTTTTGTTACAATCTGGTTCTCTTTGTGCTTTAGAAACTGCCTTTTTCAACCGTTAGAAGAATTCCTCTCTCAACTCTTACACTCTTATTCCTTGTAGCCAATGCCATCACCTCTGCCAGACAAGCATCAAATGACCTGTCAGCCTCTTATTTGTATTCTTTAATGGCTGCCATTAAATGATCACATTTGGCTTTTTATTGATTCGCCGTAAAAAAGAATTATTACATTTAACATTGGATAAATACTTATCTGCTTCACAACTCAGTTGTAAATGTTAATAATTATTTTCTGTTTTATTACATTGGGTTTCATATACAAGACTCCCAACTCTTTTGAAACCCCAGTGTCCAGATTTTCCATTATGCTATCAATACCCTCCACATTGTCAGAGGAACCTGAGTATACAGTTGATGCTAAATCAAAAAAATCTGAGACGCATGTGCAAATGTGCAAAATAGGCCAAGAGAACACCTTGTAGTTGTTGGCTATGTGTTTAGATGAAGCACTGAGATCTTGAGGAATGCTGAATTAAGTTTTACTTGCTTAGCAGGACAAAATCATGGGAATACACGAAATACAGCATCAAACAGGAAACATATAGATCATAGATAGAGGCATGCATATAGAAAAACTAGTATTGACTAGACTTGCACTACGGTGCAATCTAGTGCTTAAAAGACATAGTTACAGTCAGCAACACAATCAGTATGCTGTTGCATCTCCATAATTAGTCATTACTTCTGCAATGCCAGTGTCTGAGCCTTCTCTTTCAAGGAACCCATTTTTTATCTTTGCATAGGGTGGAGGTGGGGTAGTACTTCCCGTTTTCAAACCCATGTTAAATTCAGCAGGGCAGGGACGACCTTACAACTTTAAAACCAATTAAAATTTCTTAAATTTATTGACCTTATTTTATAGGATTTCCTAAAGTTAATTGCAGCTATGGCAGTAGAGGGGCTACATAGATGGTGCTTTGGTGCACACAAATTTACCTCACAAGCATGTGGTGATGTACTGCAAACAAAGGCCAGCTTTGCCTGTGTCAGATGATGGCAGTGGATAGGTTGAACTTGAGGGACTTGTCTCTTTTTTCAACCTTACTAACCGTGTAATTATGTAGATTACCAGATTTCCTTCTTGTATTAGGAAAGAGCTAAACATGCCCATTGAAGTATTCCACCAATTTTCTCCTCCCCCTCAACCCCAGCACCCTCCCTCCTTCTTACTACCAGCACCGTTACCCTTCACCAGCACCCTAACACTCCTCCTCCTCATATTCCTCCTTTGCTTTCTGCTGCCTCATGGCATGGCAGCCTCTGGCTGTAAGATTTAGCACTTTTTTAATGTTGTTTGTTTGATGCTTGCTGTCCTTCCCCCTGCCTGTGGAATTGTCCCCATCCATTTGCTGCTGCTTGATATTCCACTTGCATTGTGAAAGGATGGGCAGCTTTGTAAAAAAATCTTCACTCCTCTCCTCAACCCGTGCACCACAACCCTTCTACTCACTATCAGAACCCCAAGCCTCCTCCTATGGTGAGATTAGCATAATAGGAGGGAGAAAAGGAAGAAATTGAAAATTAGATGTTCTCCAAAAAAAATGGCTGCTATGCACCCTTGAGGAAGAGGAGAAGGAGGAAAAGGCAAAGGTTGCATTTTGAAGTCCAAACAAATGGCAGATTTGCACCCTTAAGGAGGAGAAGGAAAAGGATGCATTTGCAGCACTCTAAAAGAAGTGGCTGATATGTGCCCTTGAGGAGAAGTACGTGCCTTTTGCTGCTGACCTCATTGAGGTTCTGCTCTCACCGAACTGTTAATGCAGAGCCACACATTTCCTCATGCAGGTGATACCCAATTGTCTGGTACAACTTCTAACAAATATGCTCCTAAAGTCTATATTTTCCTCATTTTTGGAAAATTGGGGAAATGGAGATTGAAGGGGGGTTTGGAGAATGTGGGGTTGTGTTTTTTTATTTTGAGCACTCTATTTTGACATTTTACTACACTTTTAAGACAATACAGTGTGGTACTGTGTGAGTGAGTCGCCAGATTATTATGACCGCCCCATCAGTACTTCGTTGGGCCACGAGATGACTCCACGAGATGACTTTGTTGGGCCACCTCGTGACTCCACGAGATGTTGAAAGTTGATGCGAGGAATCTGACACTGCACTGTTGCCCTTCTGTTGTCTTGAACCAGTCTTGCCACTCTCCGTTCTGCCCTAACATCGCCGACGGTCACAATTCGCACGTTCAGACCCAGATTTTTCGGCTGACAGTCCAGTCTTTAAAAACTTTAACAACAGCTGCTCTTGAACATTTAATGAATTCTGCTGTTTTGCTGATACTCGCTCCATGGCTCCGAGCGCCAACAATCATCCCACGTTCAAAGGCTGTTAAATCGTGTTGTTTACCCATATCTTCAGAAAAAAATCACTTCTACTGTTGTGGTAAACAACCTGCTTCCCTATTTATAATGGTCTGGCCCTCTAGCAACTTCAGCGTGAAATTATAGCTAATTATAGCTAATTTGCCTACAAACGTCGGGTGGTCATAATAATCTGGCCACTCAGTGTATATGAAGTTGAGGGTTTTAGCTTCGGTTTAGCTATTTTTTTAAGAGCTGTTATACCTGTTGTGGCTCTTACTTTCACCTTTCAGTTAAGGCCTATTACCGCTAGATAAAAAAAATCAGGTTCAAAAGTTTTTCCTTTGAAGTTGTAATTAGTCAAATTGAGGTGCTGCTGCTGTATTTGGGCCAAGCAAAAACAGTTAAAAAAAATTAATTACATCTGCAAAATATATAATGCCAAAACAAAGTGTCACTGAAGATGTCTGAGACCATCATACTGTTCCATAACACCACATATAGCCTAAAGACATTTCCCAAGCATGTAATTGAAAGGAATGGTGTTTTTCCCATGGAACCCTCGTAGTCACATTAAAGGTGGTCCCTCTCCCCGCTAAATGGTATTTATTTATTTATTTTGCACTGGTACATGTTGTCCATGGCAGTGCCCAGCAACTCATACCCTTTTTGGGCAATTCCGTGCATATTTGCTTTGCAAAGGGAGAATAAAAACAGATATTTCTGGACACGTACTAGGACAACAATTCTTCCCCCTGATGTGAAGCATTATTGCTGCATGTTACCAAGTTGACCCAGTGCAAAGGATTGATTCAATAATATTTTATTTTTTGGCCTGGAGATAAGAATGTTTCCAGTCTGTTATTCAGGTAAAAACAATACTTTCATAGACTTAGTGCACAACACTCATCCCTTATCAGCTATCACTGACTCATAGAAACACATGTTGTCTGCTTTACTTTGGTGGTACTAGAGTGGTGCACTTCCGCAGGGTGCAATTTCATCACATTTGCAGATCAACTTGGGAATAGAAAGGCCATTCTGTCATTTTGTCTCTGTCTGTTTCTTATCAGCACCATCTGACTCAGAGTCAGAAGTGTTACAAGTAGCATTTCTACAGAAAGTAAACTAAGCTGTAGCATCAACTGGGCTTTTTGCCCAGCGTTAACTTTCCCACCTTAGACTTGTTATAGTAACTGCCACCATCACTGCTGCCTCTGACATTTTTATTATGGGATAAAGTAGCCTGGGAATATGATTGCATTCTCATCAAAAGTGACATTGTTTGTGTTAACATTTTTGTTATTCTTGACTGCCTGTGTATAAGTTTAAGTGTCTGACCTACAAGATACCAAAGGCTTTTCTGTAACAGTGGCTAAATACACGTGGATTAGAACAATCTTACTTTGTCTTTACTTCTGCTTAACTCCTATATATCCAGAGGTAATCAAAACCTTTGTGAGAGGACCAAATTTTGATGTTTTTGGCATGAATCAGTTTACTTAAAGAGGAACTTTACCCATATCTTTGAAATGACAACAAATGCAACTTTAGAAATCTTTGGTAATTGGCAATCTACAAGGAGATACTTGCAGGCATTTTTATTTTTTTGCACACATTATTTTTATTTTCCACCTCATTCTTCTTACAGTGGCCATTTTTGGTAAGGGCAGATTATTATATATCTCCCTTTACTTCCTGGAACTCTGGCACATGTGACTAGGACATGAGACCATGTAAATCATCTCAGAGGATGAAAATGCATGAAATCTTGTGAGATTACAGATGAGATTTCACAGCAATGCACTGCTGATGTAACCTTCCCATGATGCAATGCTTGGGCACATTACATCACTGACACCCAAGAGAACCAGGAAGTGGAAAAACAATAAATAGTAAGTAAAAGAAAAATATGTTTCTTTTACTAATGATTGTAAGATGATTTCAGATCAGCATGCGGAGCTTAATGCTGATGTGATTTTTAGTGAAAGGGGTAAAGGTCCGCTTCAACAATAATTTTTAACCACTTTGCTTACCAAAATATTTTTACACCTTTTTAGCCAATATAGGGCCTTCATTTTCAAAAATACATGAATTATATTTTTTTCAATTAAACAGTAACAGAAAAAATTATAAAAAAGTGCAAGTTTAGTTTGCTTTATTTGTAACTAATTTTTCTTAAATACTGTTCATATATATTCCCTAACTGACTGTGATAACACAACCATGCCACGTGGATTAATATGCCCACATATTATAATGAATGGCTGTGTGTTGCCCATGTTTTGCGACAGTTACCAAGAAACAGTAACATGTGACTGTTTGTGGCCCGCATATTGTATATGAGCATGCATTTGTAGTCAATACCGTATATGGTCCAGATTGCCATATCTACATATTGTCAAGTAACTATTGTTTAAAGGATTAAATTGCTATATTATAATCCCATTAGGCATATCACTTACCCATGTTTTTGCCACAGCACACTATGTATACTGTGCCGCAGCACACTATGTGCACCCGTCCCTTTCAAGTTAAACTTTATAACTTGAAAGGGACGGGTGCACAAAAATGGAATGCAGTGGGAAAGTTTGTTGCAGGGTACACATTGTCATGTGATCAGTGTGATTGGTTAATGAACAGTAAAAAGTTACACTGAAACAATTCAAAATGATTCATGCACCCTACTTAACATTGTTTGCAACCAAGTTGCATCCTCTTTTTTTTTTTCCAAAAGTTGGTTGAGAACCTGCCCAACCCTTGGCTGTACTTCATAGCTTCACAGATGCAACACCTAGCTGGCTGGTCACAGGGAGGGGTGCATCCACAATCCTTTAATATAGTCCTTTATCTATTTGAGGGGTTTCACCCGGTGAGATATTTGGAGAGGGATTTTTAGGTCAAGACCTACTACTGCTTCCCCACTGTAAAATTAATAGGCCAGGTATGGAATGCAGCTAAAAACTTGCTGCGAGTGTCTGGCCTCACAGGATACACGACTGTATGGAGGAATGGTCACCTACCTGAACTTATTCCATTGGAGGGGTTTCATTCCTGGCGTAGTGCAGGTATTTATACTGTCAACCAGCTGTACCAGGATGGTGTCATCCGCTCCTTCCACTGCCTTCAGACTGAATTTCATTTGCATGAAAACTGCTTTTTTGGGGTTCCTCCAGGTGCGCCATGCACAGTTTCCCCATGGGGCTCAGAGATTTTTTCCTACTCCAATTTTTGGCACGCTGCTTTCTTCTGAACATACAAAGGGTCTGATTTCCTTTATATATTCTCATTTTATGATTAAATCTGTATCTCAATGTCCATTGCCATGCAGAAAGGGCTGGGAAAATGATTTGGGCTCTCTCTCTCAAATGACATTTGGGATAAGATTCTGAAAAAAAAAATTCCCAGGTATCCCTCTCAGCTTCTCATAGACTGACGCAATTGTTTGTAGTTCACAGGATATATCGCACTCCAGAATTCCTTTTTAGGATAGAATACGATGATGACCCCTTCTGTCCTAAGTGTGGATTCCACCAAGGATCCCTGATCCACCTGCTGTAGCGCTGCCCTAAGCTGGTGTGCTATTGGCTAAAGGTCGTACGCACCCTCAATTCTGTTTTTAATGTTCAATTGATTCCCTCCCCCCAACTGTGCCTTTTGGGTGTCTTTGATGATCCACACTTTGACTCACCTCTATTATTGGCTCTTAGATGAGCATTATTTAAGTGGATCTCACCGTCCCCTCCTCCGGTCTCTAACTGGATGATGGCACTTGATAGAATTATAGAATTCGAATTATCAGTCCAGAGGCTATGTGCACAGTTTTTATTCAATATGGTCTAAATGGTTATCTTTTCGCCCTGCTGGGATGTCCACTTGATCTTCCTCATTTAAGCTGTCGGCTCTCACCTCATTCCTCTATCACGGTGGCAGTGGTACCCTGTTAGCCAGTGTGTATCCGGTGTTGCGGTCCCATCAGTATCCTATTACCCCTTTTTCTTTTTTCTTTCTAAATTGATTAAGCATAATGTGAAATGTATATTCCTGTGGTAGGGGTTCACTACTGTTTATTTTTTGTTCTTTTTTTTTATACTTATCTCTGCATTCTTATGGTTTTCTATGATTTTGTTCCCTACATACGATTTTTTTTATCCGTATAAAACTAAAAATGTCAATAAATACTATCTGGTTTTAAAAAAGTTGGTTGAGACAATTTGTTACAATGCCAAAATCTGAAAAGAAGCCCACTTTCCCTAGCAACTACAGACATATTACTTTTAAACATGTATATAAAAGGTACATGCAAAACAACCTCCCATGTTTGACCAAACCAAATTAGGTTGGATTTGTTGGGGGGTGGGCATCCTTAGTTTGAACAAGGAGACTAATTAATTCACTATGGTTTGCTGAGCTCTACCACATTCCTTCTCTGTTCTGTCCTAACCTCAGACACAGACAAGGTGTTTGACAGAAGTATGCTGCAAATGTTTGGTTTAACGGGATGAATCTTGGCAGTGATGTTATCCCTATTATCTAACCCCACTGCAAGGTTGTTGGGAATGCTGACCAATGTGCTGTTGATATTTAATGGTACCAGGTAACATTGGCCTTTGTCAACCACTATTTTCCCAACGATTATGGAGTCACTATAAACTATATTGTTTATAAGTATAAACAATACAATTACAAGTCTGTTGGTAGGAACAGTACCAATAAAATAGTCTTGCTCACAGACAGTGTGGCATTGATAATATCCAACCCAATAACATATATAGTTACATAGTAGGTAAGGTTGAATAAAGACACAGGTCCATCAGGTTCAACCTATATGGTGAATGCAGAAGACATTTAAAGCTTTTGGAAGGGACTTTTATTAAAAAATGAATACACTGAAATCACTAATTCCTGATTTAGAATTGACAACAACAAAAAAATACTTGAAAATTAGTTCCCATATAAATGGATGACTAACTCCTTTTAATATTTTTGGAACTTTAACCACTTTAACTTTAAACCAGAACTACTAGGGAAATTACCTAACCTATAATTTCCAATGGAGGAGAAAGTGCTGCTTTTAAAATGTTAATACTCTGAATTACATAGTTACATAGTTAGTCAGTTTGGAAAAAAAATGCAGAAAATCACCAGCACTCAGGAATCAAAAGCAAGTATGTCCTTTTATTGGACAGAGGCGTCATAAATCAAAGAAACCGACGCTTCGGGGCCACGCAGGGTCCCTTCCTCAAGGTAGAAGACATGTCTTCTACCTTGAGGAAGGGACCCTGCGTGGCCCCGAAACGTCGGCCCCGAAACGTCAGTTTCTTTGATTTATGACGCCTCTGTCCAATAAAAGGACATACTTGCTTTTGATTCCTGAGTGCTGGTGATTTTCTGCCTTTTTCCTGTGTCTGCACGGCGCCATCCGTGAACCAATGTCACTGCGAGCACCATCATCCCTTAATTGGCCGGGACTGCTGTGAGGTGTGCGGAGGGCTCTCCCCAACGATCTACAGTTTGAAAAAAAAGACACATCGAAAGTCCATCGAGTTCAACCTATAGAGATAAGAGAAGAAAAAAAAAGAAGAAAAACCTAAAACAGAACACTATGCCCACAGTTACCCACGGTTAATCCAGAGGAAGGCAAAAAAACCCCTATTAAGCATTAGTTTAATTTGCTCCAACAGGGGGAAAAAAATCCTTCCTGATCCCATAAGGCAATCGGAATTATCCCTGGATCAACAATCTCTGGTGCTTAATATACCTATAGGAACTCAATATCCAGTAACATTCTGTGCATTTAGGAATACATCCAGTTTTTGTTTTAAATAGTGAACTGAGCTAGCTAGAACTATTAGCTCACTACAGTGAACTGAGCTAGCTATTTCAAATTTTCACAGCTCTAACTGTGAAGAAGCCTTTCCGTATGCAAAGGTTAAACCTCTGTTCCTCCAGATACAAAGAGTGTCCCCTTGTCCTTTGCAGTGACCTTAACGTGAATAATTTGGCACCAAGTTCACTATATGAACCATTGATATATTTATACATGGTGATCATGTCCCCCCTTAATCGCCTCTTCTGCAGAGAGAACAAATTCAGTGCAGCTAATCTTTCCTCAAAAAAGACCCTTGAGAAAGTTCATTGGATGAAACGCATAGGGGAGGAGCTACACGCTGACGCTAGTGTATCAGGTCTGGTGCGGCTTCCGGTCGAGGAGACAGAGCTGAGCTCATACAAGCCGATTTTATGTTTTTACGGTGCTGAATAACCCTTTTGACTGTAAGTGTTCTGGTTTTTATGAATAAACTATCATCTAGCAGTTCTACACTATGTGCGATCTTGGTTTTCTATTTTGAGTGGTTAAGAGAGATTTGGGAGAGACACAGAGCAGACTCATAATGTTCAACTGTTTGTGATTCAGTGGAGAGGTGATTCAGTGGAGAGGGAGACATCTGACACCAGGGAGGTGCAGAGCGTTTATAGACCACTCAGTGGTTGAAATTATCTGGGGAGTGTGCTAGTGCTTGTGGAGGGGGGTCACTGGTGATCAATTGATGGTGAATTGAAGCACACAAGTCACAAGAGATTTTGGAATTTTATATACAATGATTATTTCACTCACTGGTGTAATATAAAGAAAGTGAACACAAGGATTGCATCACATTTATTTTGGATCACATAATTCTTGAGATTATTTCTATATGGACTATATATAAATTGGAGTGAACATTTTGTATATATTAATTGTCACAAAGTATATGTACTTAGAGGTTTATAGACATGATTGGGGATTGCCGTGGCTTGCCTCTCCTTCCACTCCAGTACCAGACAAACCAGCAACGGCTTTCACCGCACTACCGACCTGCTGCTGTAAGGCGCAGGCTCCCTGCAGACACAGCCCCACTGTGCTGCTGTGTGGAAGACCGCTCAGCGAAAACATCTACACCCCACAGGACAATCAGCCCCTAGACGGCACGTCCCAAGCAGCCTCACATTGTCACACCACGGCAGCTCCTCGGCCTCTCTGTCCCCCTGCCTCCTGACTGCATCTCCCAGCAACAAGGACACCACAGCTCCGGCTCCCGCTTGAAACACCTCACGAGCCGCCGCAAGCCTGGGTATCTTCACCAGAGACTCCAGAGACTCCAATAGGGGGAACATTACCCAATTTAATAAGAAAAATAAATACAATACTCATACAGTGTATGCCGTTGTACAAACCACTGGGAGTTAAGGCAAGGAATCATCCACAAATAGTATCTTACCACTTATAAATTAGCCAGAATTTCACCTTCTAATTCTGTCCTGGAAAATACAATATGTGGTGAAAGTGACTCTTTGACACATATTATGTGATACTTCCAATGCCTAAGAAACTATTGGAATGAATTCTTTAAACTCATCTAAAAAATGTCAGCCTCATACATAACAATAGAATTAGCCCTTCTACACACTGGGATGGATGACTTTCATCCTAGTCACCAAGAAGTTACTGTATAACCACTTTCTACAGGCATCAAAATGCAATTCAATCTCATTGCATGAGACCTTACTATGCAATGAGCTCCAGAAAAAAAAGTATTGGCCTTAAAAAAATCAAATACATAAAATAATAGCTTGGAATTGTATGGTTGTTAAACCCAAGATCTACAATATAAGACCTGAGAACTGAGTAATTTTAACTATGGGAATAAACTGACAATTATTTGTTATTTTAGTTTTACTTTGTTTGATTCACAAATTTGTACTAATAAGATTGCTAACTGCTAGTGAACTTAGAGGAGTGATACCTACTATTGAAAGAGATACTTAACTGAAAATGTATAGTATGGCAAGTTTTTAAATTAGCCCTTATAACCCTCCCAGGACAAAATATATAATCAAAATTTCATGTTTACTTCATCATTGTGTTAAATACATACACATAGAAAAACCATCACCCGAGAGGGAGTGGCCAGTGCTTGAGCTGAATGGTCATTGTTATATATAGTTCTGTGCTGCAGTGGGCCTTCTAAAAATCATCTTTTTGGGGCGACATTTCACATCAAAGCCCTCACTCACCTCCCACTTCAGCTCCCGGGAATGACACACAAACGGAATTAAAGCGAAATTAATGGATTTCTATTCTGCTTTCTATTCTGCTTTGGGGCTGGGTCCCCCACACACTCTGCACCCTCTATATCCCCCATCACATCCGTACTCTCCATCTGACCGCAGCCCAGTGAAATCCAGGCTACAGATGTCTAAATCAGCGGAGGCCCAGAAAGAGGTGAGCCTGTTAAATTCCTCACAAGATGATACCAGGGAGCTAGTTGAACCTAGTGATGCCTTCCCTACCTCCAATAAGCCAGTGTCGGTTTGTACTCTTAAAGATATGTTGATTTCCCTGAGAAGCTCCCTGCATGCTGATATGCAGTCTTTCATGAGGCAATTCAAATTGGATCTACATCGGAAGGGGGACAGAGTATCCCAGTATTTTTTAACTACCGCTGATTCAACCTTGCAATAATCGGGGCAGGATGGGGCCGCCATATGAAAATCGTACAACGGTTCGATCATCGGACGAAAAGTTTTGTCTGATGATCACAAGGTGTACGGGCAGCTTTACTCTTGATGAGCACAGGAATGGGCCCTGCTGTAAAAAAATTACATTTTATGCACCCGTCACACACCTGTCTCCTTGTTGGCCTTTCAGACATGATGTGGGGCTTATTATCAAATTGTATTAGAGAATGTGGGATGGGAAATTGGTTCTTGGGTGCAATACTTTATCGCATGTGGTGCACTATAAACTGTTGTACAATGGCTTATTATGAAAAAAAATTAAAAGAAAAGGGAACACCTGCGACACAGAAGGGGGAACACATGCGACACAGAAGGGGGAACAGCCATGAGGCAGCAAAAATAACCTGCTGCTGAAAAGAAGTTAAAATTAAAAAAATAAAAAACAAAATTGGAACACTGGTGACGCAGAAGGAAAAACAACAGTAACACTACTGGCACACACACAACAAAAAGGCACCGAATATACAGTACAGAGTACTATATATAGCACTAAACTGCTGTAGAAAGCACTGACACCAGTTATCTTTTCCTACACTACACTGTGCTATAGTGTGGGGCTGGGACTTAGCTATGAGCCATGATTGGGCAAAGTCGTCTTTACTTTGCCCAATGATTACTTTGCCCAACCATGGGCAACTTACAGTGCACTGTGCCGTGAGTGGGCAAAGTCTTGCACCTGACCTGTCGTCAGGTGCATTGCTTTAACCAATCAGGGCTCTCACAAGGCACTGTGTGGTGCACAGTTGTAAGAGACTTACCTGCAGATTGACTCCTGCCCATAAACGGGCAAACACACAAACATGCAATCCATTACTGAAAGTTCATGGAAAACGCGCTTTAGCACATGAACGCGCGCGTATGGGAATATTTATGCGCAATAGCGCATGCACATGAGCGTACAGAAGTGCACTCGTTAGCGTACATGTGCACACTCATTAGCGTGCTCACTATCCTATATAAACAGACTAAATGCCATGACCAAGTTACTGAGTGGTCTTCAGCTAGTCCCTGTGTGCCCTGTACTTTGTTCCAGTATCCTGATTTCCTATGTATGAACCCAGCTTGTGACCAATTCCCTCTGCTTTCTCTTTCTGATTTGGTACCTCTGCTCTCTGATCTCCTGTGCATGACCCTGACTTATGTTTCCTGACTCTGCTCCTGATGTGTGACTCGGCACCTCAAGATACGGCTCCCTGTGTATGACCTCGGCTTGAACTTGACTTCCCTCCTACTCTGCCACTTGCTGGATCGCTCCATCAGTACCCTGAGCAACTACATCTAGCCAGTGCTGCGTTGGCCTCACACCTGTTGCCTGCTCTGGTTTCAAGAGGTCCCAGTGTCATCCCGGTCCTGCGAATTCACCAGCTGGTCCAATGCACTCAAGAGCCTCCTCAAGAACAGGCCAGTCACCAGTATTCGGCACCTGTGCCCCACTCTGTCCTTACATCCCCTGTCACTACTTCCAGAGGTGTGGGACAAGAGGTGCATGGGCAGTCCCCTTCTCAGCTGAGTCTCCAGTCAGGTACATGATAGTAGTGCATTGAGGGGCGCTCGGTGGCCGAACAGCCCAGCGAACGCCCTGATAGTTCTTGTGTTCGTCAAACACAAGAACTATCAATGTTCAAGTCGAACTGTTCTTCGACTTGAACATTGAGCCCAGCTTTACTCACAACCCAGCAAAACTGGGTGTAAGTAAACATGTAAGCAGTGTCTTCTCTCATGATAAAGGCATTGATGAGAGAACAGCTGGAAAAGATTTTCCTCTACACTGGAAAATGTATTTACTGTCCACCCAATTGATAACCATTTTTCCATATCTCATATAGCATTCAATTGTCACTAGTGGTGCTAGGTCATATAATTTGTAACTAATTAATCATGTATGACCAGCCTAAAAGAAATACAATTAATTCCTGTTTTATGACAAATAGGCCAAAAGGCCAGATGAAGACAAGTTAACATCCTGTTTCATCTCTGGTAACGATTCATTATGTCAGTTAACATCCACAGATTAAATCGATGCACATTTAACTACAATTTGAAATATTACAATTATCTTTGTAGCATAGAAAAGTTGGTAGTTTTATTGACCCTTGTGAAAATAAAATCATTAGTGGACTATGATAAGTGTAGTGTGATAACTGATTGCAAGGTATCACAGCTTGTAAAGATCTAATTGTATTCTGCAAATTGATTTTAAAAACAAATGACCCATTTTTATTTAATGACAGTTGAAATGTAGTATTTAAAAAGAGTCAATTAGCATTGGTTTTGTACTGTTCAATATAATGGACACAAAGAAGGTTGCAGATTTCTGTGAGAACAGGTTGAATGCTTCTGCCCCTAAAGAAAATCCTGCAGAGTGTTCATTTCAGTGCTCTGTTCTATTTGTAATCTTCTAACGTTACATCCATGCACATAGGAGAATTTCACTATGCACAGCAACATTTAATCTGAACTTCTCCAAAAGCTGTTTATACAGAATTGTGATTAATTAAAGATACACAGAATTGTGATTCTATATAAATGGCACCGCAATGCTAAACACATGGTACCACGCATTAATGTGCACATTTTACTGCGTATTATCCCAATGCACAAGTGTAAAGCTAGCCTTCAAATATTATACAATTCTGGTCATTAATGCCATATGTATTGTCAAGCAGAGCTAGTGTGCTTTGCTTACATTGTTTAGGCTCTTTCAAGTTTCAAAGCTAATTTGTAAATGTTCCTGCATACGGCATTGTTTACAACTGATATACAACTGAAACAACGAAAAGTAGTTTTATGCTTTTAAATTTCCTCTTTAGTCATCATAGATTGTTTTCTTACCTAACATATAATGTATTGTTCCACAATCAATTGTATAATTGTCTATAAATAGGGTTATAACAAATAACAATTAAATATCTTCTTCAGAGCTTAAATGTTGGCCAGCCAGTCCCAATACCTT
Organism: Nanorana parkeri; assembly: GCF_000935625.1. Lineage (NCBI taxonomy): Eukaryota > Metazoa > Chordata > Amphibia > Anura > Dicroglossidae > Nanorana > Nanorana parkeri. Next base: position 277,327 of record NW_017307275.1, on the reverse strand, counting down.
TAAGCTATGTGGGTTGTATGCTAAATGAAGCTTAAAGAAGACTTACACTTAAATGTCAAGATATGTATGTAAACAGGTATGTAAACAGCCTTGCTGGTATGAATCACAAAATGGAATAGAAGGAATAAAATACTCACCAGATGGCACCCCTGTTTAGATATTTTGGCCAAAATAGAAGCTAATAGCTCATGATTTTGTGTTTTTTGTGAGAAAGTAAAAAGATGAGTTTAAAATGTGCATTGCTATTCCTTGCAACTGGATTCTGGAGCTGATGAGATCCCCCAGGGAGCAGACCTGAGAGACAAAAAGGCACCTCACAGTGAACCTGCTCTACAGGCAAAGCCTGGGTGGCAAAGGCTGGGTCTTTGAACTAACATCCCCTTCAGGCAAAGCCTGGAAGCCAAGGACCCTTTTAGAAAGGCTCTCCATATATTTATCTTCCCCAGCCTACATCATTGACAACAAAATACCTAGTAATTGGTCAGGGCAAAATAAATATGAATAATCTATAACAAAATATCTTCTTGCTCTGTTCACTGGCACACGCTACCCAGGAGCAGGCAGTAAGAGGAATAGACAGGCGTACAGGAATCCCAATGAATGTAGAAAATGATAACAATAAGAGCTAAGAGTGGCTACAGCCTGGATGCCTACTAACATTAGTCTAGTGGCACTCCAACTTTGACAGGGCCACTACAATTGTTCACTTTAAGGTCACTGCAAAGGACAAGGGGGCACTCTTTTTGTCTGGAGGAAAAGAGGTTTAACCTTTGCATACGGAAAGGATTCTTCACTGTTAGAGCTGTGAAAATGTGGAATAGACTCCCCCAGGAGCTAGTTCTAGCTAGCTCAGTTAATTGTTTTAAAACAAAATCTAGATGTATTCTGGATGTATTCCTAAATGCACTGAATATTACTGGATATTGAGTTATTATAGGTATATTAAGCATCAGAGATTGTTGATCCAGGGTTTTTTTTGCCTTCCTCTGGATCAACAGTGGGTAATTCTGGATCAACAGTTGGTAATTTGGGGCATAGCTTTCTGTTTAGGCTTTTCTTTTTTCATATCTCTATAGGTTGAACTCAATGGGCATGTGTCTTTTTTCAACCTGACTAACTATATAACTACGTAACTATGTAAAAATAGCAATAGCTCTTTTATTAAAAAGCTAATTTGCCTGGTCCCACTGCCTGAAATTATTTTCCCATTCTGGAGAGCTTCCAACATGGTGTTCAAACATCTTGTAATATTTGTGACAATTCAAGGCAGCTGCCCAGTATGAAAACACTTTTTACTATAGATAAATGTGTGACTTACAATTTTTCCATCAGTATGGAGAAGAACTGAAAAAAACATTCAAAGAGTATTTGTATTATGCTACCTAAAAAAATACATAACAAGGCAGGATTGGCTAGTGATAGCAGCTGTAGTGAAGTCTAATTTACAGAGTTCGTAGAGGCATGCAAAAATCTCCACTGAGCAGCCAGCCATCAAGAGAAGGTTACTGGCGGATGCACTCACCATTTACAGGCAGGGTCAGCAGCGAGCAGTCAGCGAAGTACAGGAGCAGCAGGTGAAGACAAGGTCTAGTGGAGAGTTGGAAAATAATGATGGGAACATAAGCCAGGTTAAACACAATGCATCCACATGTCACAGGTCAGGTCAAGCAAAAGAACAGCTGAATACATGCATAGTAGCTGAGGAGTGCTGAGCCTTAAATAGCCTACTTGGCACCAGTGCAGAGATTGAGTGTGTGGGAGCATATGAGTACCCTTTGCAGTTTACACAAGAACATGCACGGTTAAGCAAAGACACACATCCATCCACTTCTCCAGATGGTGAGCCATGTACTGGAGCAGGCACATGTGCAGGTGCTCAGGACAACTGGCTACTTTGTCTTTTACATTTGTTTTTGTAAATACCTGCCTGTGTTGAAAGTCTTTCTTTTTCATCCTTCTGATAATATTTCTAACCATGAAGAGACAAATAAACCACTGAAGGAATCCATGTCCATATAGTGGGTCTGAATGAATCCATGGGTGCCAAGGTGGTGGCTTTGGCAAAGGAAACAAAAAGAGAAAGCAAGCTCTTACTGAACTGGTAAAGCATCTTGCAGCCTTAAGCCAGGGTATTTCAGCATTTTCCTAAGGCATAAAAGGTTCAATTAAGGTGAGCTATATTGTTCAAATAAATGAGACCTCATAATAATGTGGATGCCTTCCTGCATGCCTTTAAGCAGACTGCCAGGCAGTAGAAATGGTCCAAAGCACAGTAGCAGATCTTGTGGCACCCTTTTTGGCTGGAGATGCCAAAAAAGCCTACTTCAATCAACCTCCAGAGGATGCCCATGACTATGTAAAATAGTCCAGAAGGATGCCCAGAACAATGTGCCAATTCCGTATTAGGTGTATCAGATGCAAAAGTTGCACTACTCACATATGCATGACCTTATCCCCCTGGTGATAAAGTTGTGGCAGCCAAAGGTTGTTACAGGACTTCAAAATGTCAAACGAACCATGGAGACCCTACAGAGGTGGGTGAGCCACGTGGACCTAGAGTTGGCATACAAGTTGTTGGAGACAGTTTAGTGGCACCTAGCAGCTAAAGGCCTGCCAGTCTTGCTTTCCCACCCATAATTCCAGGTTTAAAAGATGTGATCTCCCCCTGTAATGCTGCTAACAGCAGAGATTGACAGCATGCATTCTTCTGAAACCATAGACTGACAATATGCATCCCACTGATACTAGAGACTTACAATACATGTACAGCTAAAACCTGATACTGTCAGTACACAATCTGCTGATACCAGAGCCCATCAATAACAATATCTCAGTTAAGACTACTCAGTACTCAGTAATTACTGAGGCTAATCAGTAATTAATCTGACAGGAGATCAGTCTCACAGAAGTAAAATTCACTTAGCTGTATTTGTTCACATTTATTTATATATTAAGCTTATGTATTAATTACAAACAGTAAGTAGCTTTTATAAATCTAATTTGTTGATATGTCTGAGTTAGACTTTCCCATAATCTTCCTTTCTAAAAATATTTCTGAGGAATGAGCTACAATATAATTTGTGAAACCCACCGATTTGTGTCATTATGACAACAAAAAAAATCTGTATAAATTATTCTGTGCTTTAAAACAAAAAGTAAATCTAACTAGATTAGAAGTATGTGTATGTCAGGAAAAATATTAACTGTGTAAATTAAAAGGTCTAATACAGATGAGGTGAGAAGTGCTGTGTGCTTTGTGTGATTGTGGTTTTCATGTTCTAAATATGTCTATCTGTTGCAGTCTCTCAAGGATTTTAGATGAAAAGTGAGGTTTTATCTTGCATGTCTCTGCATGTCTATAAACAGTGAAACACTCAAGAGACGAAAACCTACAGGCAATTCAAATAAACTAAATCCAATCAAGGTAATATCAATGGTAGAATTAGAAGAAAACCCATGGAGAATATCAATAACAACATTAAAACAGCAGGTTTCTACAGCAATCAATAGGCAGTATAAACAGCCAAAATTAAGTCACAAAATGATAGTAGATAAAAGCTTCGTACTCATTAAAATTCTGTTTGTCTTTGTGCCTTTTTATCAATGTACCTATATATCTATGCAAGTGTATCAAAGTTTATAATTTAAAAGAATGATTAAATAATCTAATTAATTTCCGGTGTCATTTCACATATTTCTTTCAAGCTAATTCTGCAATATTAATAACATTTTGCAGTTTAATAAAAGATCCCCATGTCCTATTAACTTAGTAAAAAAAAGACACTTTTTTATCAAATAGCTAAACTTCAAAAAGATTGCAACTTTGATCTGAAATGAAAATGAAGTTTGTTCCATTTGTACTGAATAACCTGACTATATTTCATAAAGAGTCAGTTGTCTGTAATATCTGTCGCTTACAAATATTAATTCCAAGATGTACAAAGTGAAAGGTGAAATTATATTCAAAGGATCTAAAGTATGCTAAGAAAACTACTGAAAATGATTGGTTGTAGTTGAATATACAGCAGTTATTTATCAAAAGCAAACGATAAACTGCACAACATCTGAATAGAGAGCATAGAGACTAGTGCTGTATAATAATAGGAAAAAAGGGTATACTTCAAAAGTAGGTAAATCTAGGCAGATTTGCCTGCTAGAATGACTAGCATTCAACAGGAAATTTGCCAGAATTTGCCCTTGACATCTAAGAAAATTAAATACTTCCCTTGTAGGAACAGTGGGTAAATGACCACAAATGTGGTCAAGGATTTTAAGGCTAAAATCCTAATTTGCAGGGCATCAAGTTTGCAGTGAATGTCAGGGGTGTCAAACTCAATTTCATCATGGGCCGCATCAGACTTATGGTTGCCCTAAAATGGCCGGTTGTATCTGTAAGTTTCTGTTCTGCTCGGTCCCTCAGAGGGACCGAGCAGAACAGCCGAGTCGAATGCCGCTCAGCGGCATTCGGCTATTCACTCACTGCTATTCGGCATCTATGAGAATAGACCAAACAGCAGCGAGTAGCCTGCCGGAGGTTCGGCTCAGTCGATCCAGATGTTGGATCGGCTGAGTCGAACTCCTTCTGCACTTCGGGTCGGAGCTAGCTGCACTTCGGGTCGGAGCATGCTGAGCATGTTCGGCCGACCCGAAGCCACCTGATGTACGACATTAATATGTCTGACTGGTCACTATAGCCTTATAGAGAGCTTCCAGCATAGGAGATATTTCACTTGACAGCTGGTAAAATTCAGCACTGTAGCCATCAGGGCCCAGGGCTTTGGAGCTAGGAGAGTGTTTAATGACGTCTACCATTTCAGTCAGAGTGATATCACCATTGAGCATGGCGAGGTCTTCAGCAGATAAAGAGGGTAGCACGAGAGAGTCTAGGAACAAGGCTCCCAAGGGCAAGTCACCTTGTGGCCATACAGTTTCTGATCAAATCTAAAAATTTCGCTGATGGAGGAAGGGTCAGAGTGCACCACCCCTATTTCGTCTAGCAGACGTAAGATATGGGAGTTTGCACGGCCCCCGCCGGCTAGGTTTGCTAGAAGTTTACCGGATTTGTTGCCAAACTTGAATAGTGCTAGGTCAGATGGGGTTTTAAGTATAAGGTCATGTTGGTGTAACCAGTGATCACAAACCTGTTTGGCGGACAGCCAAGATGACCTGTTGGTGGGAGAAGGGTCATTTTTGTAATAAAGATAAGACGGCCGTACCTGCTTCCGCATATCGTCTCCTGACCAGCCTTTTTTTAGCACCAGCATAGGCCATTACTCTACCTCCTAAGACCGCCTTTGTGGTTTCCCAATACAGGACAGGATTAGACACATGAATAGCATTGTCGGTTGCTTAGTCACGCCGGGTTGCGATAGGGACTTTTGGGTTTAATTTCCCAGGAGCAGTCCTCTGAAGTAGATGGTACTGCGTTGAAGTCGCCTCCCATTAGGACGTAAGAGGGGGGCTGATGAGAAGTAGTGTGTGACAGAAGGTTGTCCAGGAAAGCCTAATTACCTGAGTTGGGGCCGTATTAAAATGTACCTCACATACTATCAAAGCATACTTTTAAAGCCCTGCAAATCAGAACTTTTTTGCATTTATCAAGTGCTTTTCAACTTGTGTGCAGTTTCGGCTACTTTCTTGGCATCCTCAGATTGCTGGGATCCATGGTGCACCTTGCTGTGATGATGTCAGACCCTACCAACAACATAAGCACCTGCTCTTGTAATGCGCCGACTGCTTGCAGCTCCCCTATGTGACTTTAAATCCAGAATCAACAGATGGTCTATAACAGGGCTTGGCTCAGACTTAATGGGCATGTCTGGGATTTGCTAGTGTCATCCATTGTGCATGGAAGCCTTAATCAAGGAAGTCTGCCATGGGATAAATTCAAGAAAGAGCCAGCTTTGGTGAAAGGAAGGGTTGTGCGACCTGTAGTGTATGGTAAAGTTAAAAATGTTTTTGAATTGGCCATTCCAGAATCCTTTTGGGGACTTGGAATATAGAACTTTGAGTTTAATTGCCAATAGACTGCAGAGATTACTTCAGCTTTAACAATCAATGGTTCAACCTTTTGTCTTCCAAAGACACATAAGCAGTAAAATGGAGGTCAGCTGTGTGTAGTCAAGGGACTTTAATGACAACTGCTGTTGTTCTCCTGTGTTGTCACTCTGTGGCTCAATCTGTCTGTTACCATGTCAAATGAGCCCTTGGTAAAATCTACAAGCTGCTGTGGCAACACCCATTGGGTAGGCAATGTCAACCATGTTCACTAATAGGAAGATGGACCTGAGCAATAATGTTGCTGGAGTGAAGTGATGCTGGAGTGAATACATGTACAGTAGACCGGAAGTGGTTAAAAAGGCGGAAGGAGCTGATTTGTAAAAATGGATAAAAAAGAGAAAAATAGATGAAAACATGGCAATTGTTTATAATACACAGTGATTTAGTGTCATCCATTTAGGGTTTATATGTCCTTTAAAAGATATCTGTCATAGGAGATACATAGGATACCATTGCTGACCCCTTTTTGAAGATGCTAGTTTCCTGTGAAAGGATCACCAGCAGTCCATTCTTCACTTATTTGGAGCAAGTATACAAATCAGAACTTTGACTTTACTTGCTGCATGCTTTTTCTGGGTCAGTGACTCAGAGAGTAGTGAAATCAGAGGATCATCCTGAAAACCCAGCAACCATGATATATTTCTAATTTTATCAAGCTCAACAATTATTATTATTATTATTATTATACAGGATTTAAATAGCGCCAACAGTTTGCGCAGCGCTTTACAATATAGGGCAGACATTACAATCTCAATACAATTCAAGACAAGATGGTAAGGAGGGCCCTGCCCCTGAGGGCTTACAATCTAAAAGGGAGGGGGAAGTGATACATGAGCAATGGAAGCCTTCATATATTTCATGATTCACATGATTTTGCAAGCCTTTAAAAAAGTTGTGGGTCACTGTACAAGGCCTTGATATCTAGTAGAATCATTTATTTTTGACCTTTAGGCTGATTCTCCTTACACTAATAATCTATGCTAAATATAGCAAATCATGCCTTTATCTTGGACCTGCTTGTACCATGTTAAAACAAGAAACAATTCAAATCCATCTTCACAATGACTTCTACTGTTTTAAAGCCTATTAATTACATCCTTATTTTGTTTTAAAGGATTATCCATTTATCTTTCTAGCTTCAAAGAAATGAAGATCTTCACTAACATTTGATCACTGTTGATCAGATTAACATTTCTTCAAATAAAACAGCAGAAGATAAAAAACACCTGCCCGTGCACTACTCTTTTTTTATTGATAATGACTTTGTGGTATTAATGTAATAGCAGTTCACATATAATCCTCTAATAATTAGGTGCACAAAATGTCTTAAACAAATAAAAACAAAATTAACATTCTTGGACTTAAACATAGTTTACAAAGAATGCTACTAGTATTTGGCAGTTAAAAGTTTAAAAGTTAAAATTCTATTCTCATTCACCTGAGTTAAATAAACAGCAATCGGAATGGTAATGCCCCTAGATTACTGCACTTTACTCTTCAGCCTAAAGCTGGCCATACACCTTAAGCTGCCCACACACCTTACAATTTATCTGCAGATTTTCTGTGGTCAGATGGAAAAGGTGCAACAGATTCCTCCATCTACACTTAACTATTCAGTTATTCTAATACAATTGGATTGCCAAAATGAGTATCCATGATCTGCCTATAACTTATTGCCAAAAGCTAAGCCAGGCATAACAAACTTGTGCTTTTTGAGTGTTATGAAGCCCTTTCTATAAACTGCTTTGGACAATTTTCTGTTGCTTTTTCATTCTTATGGGCCAAGGGTGGGCCTTTAAGCTGAGACCAGCAATTTTTCAATGTGTGTCTTTAGGCCAAGACCAGCAATAGACTGCACATGCTTGTCTGAAGGTGCTCCCCTGTACTAGCCACCTTCTTATCTTTCAGGCCTTAACATAGGCCCATATACCGTGCCCTACAACTGGATTCTTAAGCTGATGCCTCCCTAGGCAGCAGGTCTAAGGGGCCAAAATGCTGCTGACAGTGAACATACTTTCCAGGTAAACCCCAAATATTTTTCTCCTTCTCCATCTCACATCACTGGCCTAAACCTAGTTATGGGCCAAGGTGAAGTACATCTTCATAACCTAAAACATTGTTTTTTCTGGCTCTGTCTACTGGAGAACACTGACCAGCAAATAGGCAAAAGCAAACAATGTTTTGAGCTTAGGGGAACCCAACAAATGCACAAAACAATAACAATCAGAGCTTAGCCTAGTTGCTCGCTAAATTTAGACTAGTGACACCCCAACTTTGGCAGTTCTACTACAATTCTAAAGACCGGCTTTAGTAGGTCATCCCTGCTATTATAATTGAAATACGAGGAATTGTGGCAAGGTGATGATACATTAGCTTTCAGTTCCAGGATAACATACCAGATAGTTTTTGGTGCAGAGCTCCCAGGGCAGAAAGAAATACCTTACACTAAGTTCGCCCTCGCACCATCCTCCTTGTAACCCTAACACCAGCCCTATTTAATCCTAATATTAAACCTTCCTTGTTAACTTAACCCCTGTTTAATATACCAGAATCAATTAATTTCAAGGCCTACAGTTGCACTAACTGCACTAACTGCTGTTACATGATGTTTCAAAAAATTGCCTGGCTTCAGTACGTTATTAAAAAAGGAAATTAAAAATGTGTGTCTTAGCAAAGCACAGTTTTATTAAACAGCATTTACATTTGAAACATCAGGTGGTGGGACCTTCACTTTCAATGTCCCCAGAGCCATGGGGATATGTGCACTACCTAAAGGCTTTGGTGTGGATAACTATTAAGTTTTTATCTTAGAGGACTTTCTTAACAAATTGATTTTAATGGCAAATTTAAAACTGCACATTTAAGCTTATGTTCAAGGTACCCAGGCTGAACAATTTTAACCACTTCCGGGCCGCAATACATCTATAGATGGCGGCCCACAGAAGTGTTTAAAACAAGTACATGGCTGCTGCAGCAGCCGTGCTCTTGGTGTCATTTTTAACAGCAGACGATTGCTGTTAATGTACAAGTGATCCGGCTTCCCCGGGCACCGCTGTCCCCGTGCGGCACCCGGAAGTGGCTCGGTGGGTCTCTCCACTGTGATCGGAGAGAGATTCAGCGGCTTCCAGCCGCTGATCTCTCCTTCGATCACTAAACCCGGAAGTGATGTGTATTACATCACTTCAGGTGTCACTCCGGCTCGGGCTCTTAGAGCCAGGAAATGAAGCTGGGGAAGCAGATATCTGCTTCCTCAGCTTCTTTGGGGTCCCTAGGTGACATTTAGGGGTCTGAAAGTTCCCTGATGTCTCCATAAAGAGGACCTGTCACACCCTATCTGCTATTACATAGGGTGCTTGTGATAGCAATAGGGTCAGTGTAACAGTGTAATGCACATAAACACGATTTGGTGCGCCTATATGCGAAAAAGGACAATTGCGCTACACATGTTACATATCGCCCCGAACGTTGGAGTGAGAGCAATAATTCTTGGCCCACCAACCACTGTTAGCACTAAACTGTTGAGCAGTAAAAGCGTTTAAATTGTTCCCTATGGGAAATTTGGGGTATTGAAGTTTTTTGCGTCTTTACGGGGGCGAACGCAATTTTAAGGCTTGACATGTTTGGTATCTATTTACCCAATGTGATCCTGTCTTTCATATTTTACAAAACAATTGGGTATTATATTATGTTTCTGTGCACTAAGATTCAATTTTTTTCCCTAAAAATACTGGTTTGATAAACATTTGCGCAAAAACCGTGTGGCATACAAAATTGCACATATTGCATTTTATTATTCTACAGGGCCTCTGCTTTCAGAAAATATATCATTGTTTGGGAGTTTGAAGCTGTTTTCTAGCCAAAAAGTTATATTTTATCATGTGTGCGCAAATAGTAAGAAAATGCCCCGGACAGCAAGTGGTTAAACAAAAATATTTTTTCTGAGGCTTAAAATATATGTAAACCCAGTCACTTAAATCTCATACAAACCTAATTTGTCTTACCAAAACAACGCGATTTAACAGCTTATGAACGTGGGATGATTGTTGGTGCTCAAGCCATGGAGCGAGTATCAGCAAAACAGCAGAATTCATTAAATGTTCAAGAGCAGCTGTTGTTAAAGTGTTTAACCACTTCAAATCCGTGGTGTTAGACCCCCCTCGCATCCAGGCCATTTTTCAGTGTTCAGCGCTGCAGTATTTTGATTGACGTTTATTCCGTCATGCAACGCTTCACTGAAAAAAATGTTATACCATTTTTTTGGGGACAGACAGAGCTTTCTTTTGGTGGTATTTAATCACCACTGGGGGTCTTATTTTTTACTATATTAAGGGGAAAGTACCGAATTTTTTTTAAAAAACTGTTTCCCCATATTAAATGATAAAACATTTATTATTACCCAATTTTTTGGTAAAATATAAAAGATGGGGTCACGTCAGGTAAAAAGACACCAAACATGTCAAGCGCGTGAAACCTCAAAAAACTACAATACCCAAAATTGGCCATAGGCGACGCTATAAAAGTTTTTACCGCTCATCAGTTTAGTGTTATCAGTGATTGATGGCCCTAAAATGATTGCTCTCACTCCAACGTTCGCAATTATATGTAACATGTGTAGCACAATTGTCATTTTTGCATGCTGGCGTCACGAACGCGTATTTACGTTTATATGTGCGTAAATGTGGGGGTGGGGGGACTTAAAAATGTAACTTTTGTATGTGACTTTTATTTATTTTTTTACTATTTTTATGTTTTTTTACACTTAATGTCATTGCTATTACATAGGGGATAACAATCCCCCTATATAATAGCAAAGGCACACTAACAGGTCCTCTTTATGGAGACATTAGGGATGTCTAAGACCCCTAATGTCACCTGGGGACCCCAAAAGAAGCTGATGAAGCACAGATCTGCTTCATCAGCTTCTTCTCTCTGGCTATAGCAGCCAGATGACTGACAGGTGAATGCAGAAGTGAGCCGTAGATGGAGCAGCGGATCCCGGGATTGAAGGTGAGGGGTCAGGAGGGGGGGGCGGCGGCGGATCTCAAGGGGGGAAGGGGTCACGGAGCCAGCACATACATGCGATCGGTAGGCTATAGAGCTCTTTGCATTGAAAGGGCTTTTTCTGCACGTGCGCGTGCGCTAGGGGGCGAGCGCGAGCAGAAAAAATGCGAGTCCGCCGTCCGTCCAATTTTTGCAACGGGCGGACGGCATCAGGTTAAAGACTGCACTGTCACCCGCAAATCTGGGTCTGAACGTGCGAATTGTGGCCGTCAGCGACTAGTCAATGTTAGGGCAGAACGGAGAGTGGCAAGACTGGTACAAGACAACAGAAGGGCAACAGTGCCGTGTCAGATTCCTCGCATCACCTTTCAACATCTCGTGGAGTCACGAGGCAGCCCAACAAAGTCATCTCGTGGAGTCATCTCGTGGCCCAACGAAGTACTGATGGGGTGGTCATAATAATCTGGCCACTCATTGTAGAGTGACAATGCTTCATCCCTGTCTTTCAATTGTACTCCTGCGTTGTCACCCTGCCACATGGGATCTTAAGAGAGATTACCAGCAGCTGTTTCATCAAACATCATGCGGGCATATTTCACCGGTGCCATCATAGGAAACTTGCCCTGAGAAACCATGCAGTATTCACTTAAGTGCATGCACTTAGGCACGAAGTTGGTGCAGGAGATCAGCAGTACTGAGATTCCACAGAAGATGAAAAAAGAAAAAACTTAATTTATTTTAAAAGTGACAGTTGTTTATGATATACAGTGCAAACTAAAACTAAACAGTACAAACTAAATGTCATTCACCCAGGGTTTACAGCTACTTTAAGTAGTTATTGGCTACTTTAAACTTGATATCATGTTTCATTAGGAGCATTTTATTGTTAAATATTACAAAATGACACATATTACAATGCAGTTTAGTGATCTATATTTAAACAGTCTGCTTTCAATTATAAGCCAACATATCTTTAGAAACTTGGACTGGACTTCACACTGTATTTGGCAGACAAGAATTGCATATTATTCAATAGGTCACTTGGCTCACTAAGTAGATCAAAGGAACCTGCACCAGTAGACATGTTGATGTCAATCAGCACAAGGGCTGTAATGTTTTAGCTGAAGCTGTGAAAACCTGCTGAACTTGCACCCTTAGAAATACATTTCCAGACAAAATTATTTCTGTAAAATAGCAGTTCTGAAACAGATCCAAAAATATGTATTCTAAATAATAACATATAAAAAAAACTGTTTTAGTTTAAAGCCTATCAATCTCAATCCAAAACCTTTTTTCAATTTTGCACAAAGTGGGAAATTGTTAGATGCCATCTTTATTTTTATTAGCTATATGTGTCCTATTGGGAAGATTTCCCTTTCATGCCTGTCCCTCTGACTCAACAGAAAGTAGGAGGAAATCTTAAAGGGTTATTAAACCATCATCGGTATTTGCATATATGTACTGATAGCCAGCAGTAGATATATGCAAAGACATTTTTAAAAATGTTTAAAATGGTTTTAAATTACCCTTGTCTTCGCCGTGCGATCCCGTCCGAAGATCTGAAGAGTCTTGGGCAGCCACAAAGGATCTTGCAACGGGCGCATGCGCACTTCAGATGTTTGTTCGGGAGATGAGGAGAGACACAAGGTAAGTCTATGGAGCAGTAGGCTTTGGCACAGACTGCGTGGGATGTCAGAGGAGTCAGCACTGGATCGGAGACCTGCACCAGCACTGAGGGACTAAAAAAGAACGGTAAAGAAGAAGATGAAATCAAGAAGCATAATTTAAGGTAAGTCCGTACAGCAGGATTGGGAAGGGGAAATAAAAATTCAGATTTTGATGTCACTTTAAATTAGGAGTAATTCCCCCTTATATAGATGTCACTTAACAGGTGTCCCCATTGGAGGATTTTCCTTTCATCTTTTGTTCCAATGTCAACTGTACTATTTTGCGGTTAAACGAGAACTATGAGATGAGTGATTTCCACTCATCCTCATAGTTAGATCTGACCTGTGACAAAGGAACTGTCACGGGTTGTCTCTATTGATCGGGAAGTGACCAGAAACATGCACTGATCTGCTCACTTTCTGATCGTCTCCCTGCAGTGAGCGGTGACTGTCAGTCACCGCCTCCAGCAGGGATTCCCCCCTCCCCTCTCCGATCCTCCAGCCCTCAGTGGAGAAACGAACGGGGATGGGGGCGAGCACAGCTGGCTCTGCCTCCAGATAGGCAGGGCTAGCTGTCACTCACACAGCTGGGTGGATCTCGACAGTATTGTCGGAATCCGTCCTGGCTGCGGCGCTCTCACCATATCACGGGCAATAGCCCACTATATACTGAGCTTTGGGTCATGGGAGGAGGTTAGAATTTATCCTCCCATGACCGAAAGGAGAACTATGGAGAAAAACAATTACCCCATAGTTCTCTTTTAACTTTGACAAGGTGACAAGAATCTCTTGGGCAGATAGAGAGGATTAATCTCTTCAGCCAGGACACAGACAGCAATCAAAGTCTGAAAAAGGTTCTAAAACTTTTCTACGCTATCCAAAACTTAAGAACAATTTTGATATTAGATATACTGTATATACGTCATTACAACCAATACACTTTGCATTAAAACATTTTTACTTGAGAAAGTCAAAGCATACATTTATAAAAGTTTGAATCTGGTAGAGAGCAAAGCATAGTTTTTAAATATCCAGGACTGATTTTTCTAAATGTATTAGATTTTCTATCATAATCATTACATGCCTGTCTAGGTATGTTTGCACCCCCACACTAATGCCAATGTGAAGCTATAGTTCATCTGAAACTATTAATACAGGAATCCAAATTGTGTATATCTAATTCTTATCCTAAAACTTTGACCTAAATAACTGCTCTCAGGTTAAATCATTGTGCAACCTCACTTTCTGCATATACTGTACATATTCGCAATACCAGTTTAGGTGTTATGTTACAGTTCTAATGCCCTAAACATCTGAATCACATTCAAATGCCCTAAACATTACAGTTCATGAACACAGTGTATATAAATATCATATGAGGACTCCAAAAGGCTATGCTGTAGGGGCTAAGCTGCAGTGTATAGATGTGAACTAGCAACATAAGAGAGAATTCGATTTTTACTTGAAATGCAGTTCATGCAGGAACAGACATCTGGGAATTGGACCTAAGAAGATGAAAAGACATTGGAACTTGCTTACTAAAGGAAATATCCAAGAACTGGGATAAATCCCTATAGTATCCAATAAAGTACAATAAGGCATTTTACCTGGAAAATGTAAAAACAAAATGAAATCAAAATGAGTGTGACCAACTCATTAAGCAGTGAAATACTCATGCAACAATAAAAGCAGGCCTAGCAAGCATATGTTCAGACCCTGGATCCATAGCAAACAATACTTGTTAGGAAATTCACCACATGCATATAGCCAATACCACTATGTCCAGTAACATCACAGGCACATATTAAATGCTGTGAGAATATAGTTTGGTTGTCCATAAACAATCAGTATACTATGTCTGTGAAGGTTCTAATTCATCCAGGTCATGGTATTTCTGTAAAAATAAGTCAAGGCAACTGGACTTGCTGTATTTTTCTCGAAGACATTTCACTGGTCATCCAATCAGCTTTCTCAATTCGGAACGGACTCTTGAACTTTATATGCTATGTTATACATTACTTACTCTTGATTACTGTACTATGTTGTATGTTACATATGGATACTTTTCTAAAGAAAATTCTGCTGAATTGACTAGCAAATGATGACCATGTTGAACAGCAAAAGTAAACCATTCTATTCCAGGTATGCTGCATATAATGCAGCTTTCAGGCCATGTTACAAGATATGTTACACTTGAAGCACTGCATTTCAATAGCATGTTGTTTTCTTCATTACTTTTAAATCACCTTTTTTAATTATTATTTCCTATCAATTTTTATTAATTTTTTAATTTATATTTAATTTTTTTATCAATCTTTTTTTAACTTAACTTTATCGCTATCACACTGTGTGAAAGCATTTGGAGGTGACAGGTTCTCCTTATTGACCCTGTCACCTCCAATACAGGCTGTGCTGGAACCAGGGGCGGATCCAGAGTCTATTCTCGGGAGGGGTACTGCCAGAACATTAAGTTTTGCTTACAGAACGGTTAATATTTAATCAGCACTGCTGACTACCACCAACCCAGCTACAGTCCCCCAATCCCCCCAACTTGCCAGCCATCACCCACAGTCTCCCCAACCTCACCTACCTACATGCAGGCTGCAGCACCTCTTCTTCTGTGTCCTTGGCGGCCAGTGGAGGGGAGGGGTCACAGGAGAGGGTCCTCACGATGACCCGATGTGGCTGCCTGGCTGTGCCTGCAGAGACGGGTATAGGCTCTGCCTCCACCAGGCCAGCAGTCACTTTCAATGACAGGCAGCCGCCTGTTTCATTTGGATCCCTGCACGCGCCGGAACATACAGCTGTCCCTTCTCCGTGTCACAGACTTTACTGCAGTTCATTGTACAAGGTTTTTACAATGAACCGCTGTAAACAATGAACAAGCGGCTTCATCACACTACATTTAGCCCTGCAAACCCAAAGCAGGGCTAAATGTAGAAAGCTTTGGAAAATTAATAAAATACTTTGAAAGTTAAATGTAGAAAAGCAACTTACCGCCCGGAGCCCGGAACTACATGTTCCGATTGTCGGGGGATTCAACACCGCTGCCGCCCCTCTGCTCGGGTCTGCTCAGGTCTTCTAAAAATTAAACCACTGTGATTGGTTTGGAAGATGGAGAGAGGAAAGAAGGAGAAGAAAAGAAAGAAAACAGGAAAAGCAAGAAGAGGAAAGTAGGAAGAATAAAAATATATTTAGATATATAATTTTTATTTGTTAAATGTATTTTATTTTTTTTTACACTTTTTTTGTTTACACCTTTCACTATTTTTTTAAACATTTTTTATTTTATTTTTTTAAATTATATCAATCAGTCATTATGAATGAATCTCACTATTACTGCTTGATAATTTAATTTGTTTATTTTTGGTTGTTATTATTAGGCTGCTTCAAACTTAAGAACAGCCAATAATAACCTTAGTGACACTGATCCTGCAGCATTTCAGGATCAGATGTCACTAAAGGCTGACCGTTCCCACAACGATCAGAAGCCTGAAACATTGTTTCTGCTAAATCCCTACATAAGGCTGCAGATTAAGCAGCCTTGTATAGTGTGGGGATTGGGCAAAGTCATCTTTACTTTGCCCAATCATGGCTCTCACAGTGCACTGTGCTGTGATTGGGCAAAGTCCTGTGGTCAGATGCATTGCTGTAGCCAATTGGGGCTCTCACATTGCACTGTGCGGTGACCTAGCCCACTGAAGCATATGCAAGTACATATGCACATTAATCATGTACCCTCACAGGACTTAATATGTCCATGTAATGTGTGTGCATACAGAGAATATTCTAAAAGAATTATTTTGCTATTATGAGTTTGCTTCGGAGTCCAACTATACACCAAAAAAGCAGCTCTGGGCAGTAAGTTGCTTTCTACATTTAGCCCTGATTTGGGTTTGCAGGGCTAAATGTAGCCCCCTTGGTAACAGCCCCTTGGTAACAGCCAATCCACCACTAGATGGCCTCAGTCTTTTGAGTGCAGGGCGCTATGATTCTACCTCCTGAGATGGTGTCACCACAGCACCACAGCATCCTGACTTCACATACAATAATACAGAAAGCAGCACTGATGTCATCATACCAGCACCACTCTCTGCATCATCGAAGATCTCCCACCACCAAGAGAAGATCTGAAGAGAACGATGACCCTGCTTGTTAGGTTTAGTGATCCAGTTTGGGCACTCAGGCTCAAAAAGGTTTTCCATCACTGATCTAGGCTATGTTGGGATTCCCTACAAAGATTGTTCTAACCAGAAATTGAGTTACTCATCTCATATCCTCTTTAGAAGAAGGTCTTACACTTTTACGTTCCTGGAACATTTCACCTGAGGGGGCTTCCTCAAGACCACCAGAACTGCCCCGTCCAAAACATCTATTGATTGGAGACCTGCAAATAACAAACAGGGATCCAAAACTTGAGTTTTCTCCAAGGCATTTTAGTTGAATATACCTGCATTTATCGTCCTTGGATTCAAGCCAAGTTAAACATTCTCCACCTTTATACCCCCTATAGAGTTAAGTGGCAATTTGCTGCATACGGATCTACCTGTAGATCCTCTTTTTTTTCTACATGTTTTTTATTGTTCTTGTTCCAATTTGCTGTTATTCTTGTTAATGTTTCTTTAGGAGGCGCAAACTATGCCTTCTTTATGTACTATTGTGCAACCACTATCAACCGATTTTGGAATTGTCTTCATGGACCTCCTACCACTTTTGAGACCAGAGACCTTCAGCAATATATAATCCACTACTTTTTACATCTTTCCTTTTCAATGGTTACAATGGGACTTAAAATATTCTGTCAATACCAAAGGCTTGAATCATCCTGCGAAATGTTCCTCACTTTGAAAAGAAGCCTGCTCATCTAAAAGTGATATAATTTGTGTACAAAAAATAAATAAATAAAAACATTGACCCTCAATGTAAATCCAATGTCACTCACTGTCCTGATGTTCTCTAATGTCAATCACGATGAATGACACACCGATGACCCACCGGAAA
This sequence comes from Nanorana parkeri, assembly GCF_000935625.1. Taxonomy (NCBI): domain Eukaryota; kingdom Metazoa; phylum Chordata; class Amphibia; order Anura; family Dicroglossidae; genus Nanorana; species Nanorana parkeri. The sequence goes on along the minus strand of NW_017307275.1, from coordinate 259,598 downwards.
TGATGACACGTGCCACAATGATCCATTCCAATCAAAAATTTAATCACAAATTATAGTTCTTCAGCCAGCTGCTAAATGTCAATAAACCAGCCAGAGATCGCGGGTGACTTCATTCACCAAATTGTTCTGTAAAAGCACCACATTTAATTTATGAACGTTTAAAATTTGAAGCATAAAGTATTATAAAGCATGTTGCATTTTACTTTGATCTTTTCTAAATTGTATTTATAAATTACAGTACCTGGAACTGTGATTTTAGTTGGCATATAACATCTTAATAAATACTTATAGCTAAAAACAAGAATGTCTCACCTTTTTCTTGTTTCATTTTGTTTTTCAGTTTTAGTAATGTAACTGATCCTTTTTAGGAAGTCTACAAACAATCTTATAAAGATGTAATGCACTGAAAAGTTACTTTATTGCTTTGAAGACAACCTTTACAAATTACCTATAAGGTAATAAAGAGTCTTAGCCTTAATAACTGACAGATGAGCAGTCAATGAATGACGTCTGTAAGATGTTAGATACTGTTCTGTTGCAATGCTTTTAAACGAGTGATGACCTCCCTGATGAAGGGCAGTAGACAGATGATTGCTTGTTATGTGATTCCTTTTATACCGACTGTACAAGTACTTTTCAAGCAAGAAGATCTGCTAATGTCGCTTATATTCCTCCAACTCATGTGTTTTAAAGTTTTTTTTTCTGATTGTAGCTGATAGACAATGTATTTGTACTGTCCCATGTTAAAAGACACTTAATTACTAAATTATATTGTTAAAGTAGCAGTTCTCATTGCCTCACATGCATGTAATAAATGGCACTTTGCATTTCCCAAGCATGTTATTTAAAGAAATTGTGCATTTTAATGTTGCCCTTGAGCATTACTTAAAGAGCTGCTCCCCGGCAAATGGTCATTTTTATTTTTTTCATTGGTACATGTCCCCTCTGAGTGCCCAGTTCCCCATACCATTTATTTGACAGTCCTTTGCCTATTAGCCATGAATATGGCCAGAAATAATTTTAAAGATTTTGCTTCCATTGACTTCATTAGGGTTCAGGTTAACATTAATACCTCAGAAACAGTTTGGAGAACCTTTCATGAACGATACATTGGGTTCAACCCTAATGGTTATACCATGCCAATTTTCGCGTATCAGAAATATAGTGCCAACACAAATTTCCTGCCAACATCATGAATTGTGACACAGTACAAGCAGCAGCAGGTCATTAATGTTTGTGTGGGTACAGGATATACAGTAAACATGCTCTGAGGAGCTTGGGTTCTTGTTACCACATCGGTGGCTCATTATTCAAGACACATGCAGCATCTTTTAACCTTTTGAAGAGGCAACCAGAATGGTGAAATGCCATGAGGTGGGGATTAGTGATACAATCCTTCTCGTGTTCTTCCTGGAGTATACTCTACATGGCCTGATTGATCGGGCACTAGAAGCAGACAGCAGAATGGAGAAGAAGTGGAGGACTTGCTTCTCATGGCTACCAGGTTAATTTGCCTATTGTCTACACACTTGTGAGAAACAATAAGAACTAGAGGAGGAATATGAGGAAACGGAAGTTTGGAATGCTGGAAGTAAGCAGGAGGAGGAAGTGGGGCAAATGGGAATTGTACGTGAGTGTGTTAAGGTTGTTGAGGACTGTGTTGTCCTCAGTGATACTGAGGATTTGGTATCTTCAGCTGCAGGATATTTGTAAAGAATGGGCTCTTGTGGAGGGAACCCAGAATTTTGGGCATGGAAAAGAGGGACCACTATTGGGTGGCCACCCTATTGGATCACCTATATAAGGGAACATGGACAGTCTACTGCCATCATCCTAGAAGGAGCACAAAATACGGCACTTTAGGGAGGTCCCATACAAAATTCTCTTGGCCATATTTTCTGATGGTGGCAGGATCCCCTCTTATGCCCTAGGGCCCGGTTTCAGCTGCAACCCTGGTAGATCTGCTACTGACTCCAAGCTTCATTTTCGTCCATGCTCATATTCCCCCACCACCACCACTAGCCACCGCTCCTTCACTGATCGACCATTCCACACTTACAGCCAATCGACATTTCCTCCATCCACCTCCAAAAGGTCACACCCACCCCACCTTGATTGGTGGGTTGTGCATTTCCCCCACCTCAACCCTTATCATCCCCTTGTTTCACCTCCTAAACACCACAGAAACCATTGCAGGACCTTTTTTTGCCTCTGTCAGATGCAGGCAGCTCTTGAAGGTCTGTCTACTCATCAGCAATCGATTAACCACCTTAATGAATCTTCCTCAACACATTAAAAAATGTGAACAGATTTGACACATCTAAGAATCCACTACAGAAGTTAATTCCTGGTTACCATATTCCTCTCTGCATCATCTGTATGGACCATCGTAGCTGAGCCTGCAACCCCATTTACTCAATGGTGAGTCTATGGGGTCTGTTCACGAAGCTGCCGAAGGATCTAGCCGTAGCTTCGGCCGATCCTTCGGCTAGCTTCGGCCCCAGGACCCCTTCGGTTCAGTAGAACCGAAGGGGTGATGTACGGGCTATTCACAATAGCCCTACAGCTCCCGAACGTGGCCGAGCGGCTCAGTCGAGCCGAGCGCATATGCATCGGCTCGGCTGAGCCGTATTCACAATAGCCCTACAGCTCCCCAACGTGGCCGAGCGGCTCAGCCGAGCCGAGCGCATATGCATCGGCTCGGCTGAGCCGTGGTGAAAGCCGAAGCTGGCCGAGCGGGTGTAAAGCGAGCGAGTGGAAACAAGATACTTACATATTGTCCATCCACTGTTCAATATTTGTGGCTATTGTCCTTGAAATAATACACACTAATGTTCAATTCAAGATAAAATCTGCCTCATCTCTCCATCTTACATTGTGGCTTTACCAAGCTGCTTACATACTATCCAGCTACTATACAATATGTATGGCTATTGTCTCTGAAATAATAAATTCTAATGTTTATTTCAGGATAAAGCCTGCCTCATCTAAACCTCTTACATTGCAGCCTTACCCAGATGCTTACATAATGTCCAGCCACTGAACAATTTATGTGGCTATTGTATTTTAGAAAATACACTCTAACTTTCATATAGGATAAATCCTATTTAGTTCTAGCATACTTTGCTGACACTTGCCAATTTCACAAACTTAAAGTCTATATTTTGGGAATAATTCAGGATAAGGGTAATGGAGATGGTTCTGGGAATGTAATGTTGTGGTCTTGAAGTGCTCTTTGCTCACTCACGTGATAGACTACAATCTCAATACAAATGAGTAAACTAAGTGTGAGATTGTAGTTCATCGTGGGAATGAGCTTGGAGTGGTGTTTGCTTTACAACACACAGGTACCATGGGGAACAAAAGTAGCCACCCTCCAAAAGGAAGGACAGTGTCAACACAAATTCAGAGATGATTTGAGGATCTACAGCTGAGTGATGCACAAATAAGTTAAATTTTTGTCAATAGTTAAGGTACTTGAGCAGAAAAAATACATGTTTTTCTACTTATGGCCTGGAAGATCATTAAAGCTGTCTGACAAATTTCAGGGGGAAAAGAACAAATGTAAATTATTACTAAAATAGCTCAGTAGAAAATACACACAGCCTTTTTTAATGCAGATCTTCTGTGGTTCATAAACCATCCATCTGCATTACAAAATATGAAATTCTGATGGTTTAAACATAGTTTTTAGGAGCTAATGTTAAGCAGCTTTAGTTGCTGGCAGCTCATGGTGATCAATCATGTCCAAAATATATTAGTTGTTTTATTTATCCAACTATTTGAATCCTGGCATGTCAACAAGCTTTGTACAAATTAAGTTTGAATATATTAAAGGGTAATGTAATTTAAGATGGTGACAGTTCCAGCACTGACAAAAATGGTCAACACTGTACATAAGCTTACTACTTTGTTATATTATTCACAAAACATAAAATTCTGGCTAAAGTGACTTTTCAGTTGATAGCGTGAAAAGTAAACAATGGAAAGAAATATTTTTTTCTTAGATTTATTGAGTATTAAGAAGCAAATCAGCCAAGGATTCCACTGGTTTTCACCAAACGAGAATGAAAATTGTATCTGTTTTGCCAAGGAATGATCCAACTGTGACTAAATTAGCAGCTGACATTACAGAATATGTATTATTAAAATGAGGCACACTTTTTTATAATCAAAATATTAATCCAAAGATTTTCTTTAATTTATTTTTGTGGCAAAATACTGACCACTTCACAACTGCAGTATATGCCACTTATGGACCAGAGCAATTTTTACATTTCTGTTATGAGCATATTAATTCTACAATAATGTTGTCATTACTTAAGATAACAGTAAGTAATACCTATATCTTTTTAGAACAAACAAGAATTTAATTTAGTGGTATTGTCAGGCAAAAATGATTTTATTTTTATGCAATCTATCAGAAAAGTAGCAAAACTGAAAAAAAACTATTTTTTGATCAGTATTAGTTTCAAAAGTATTCATTTTATTCTATAATTTCTCCCATTTAAAATTACAACAAAATTATAATTCTGGTACAAAGCATTGAAAAAGTATATATAAATGAAATAATGCTTTTGTTTCAGCTTTACGGGGGGTTTTAAGTGACACTGAAAGAATTAACCAACAAAAGAATCAAAAATAGAAGATATTGAAATATTTACAAAAGCAAAAAGATTGAAACAAATAAAATCAGCAGGAAAATAACAGTTAAGGGGAGAAGGGGATGAATGAGGTAGTTATGGCTGATTAGGGTAAACAAATTATTGAAATAAATGTAAAAAAAATAGAAACATTTTTAAATTTTTAAAAAGTTAAGAAAATAATATAAATAATTTTAAGGAAATTTAAAAAAAAACAGCGTGGGTTCCCCCTCCCAAATCATACCAGACCCTCTAGGTCTGGTAGGAATTTTAGGAGGGACCCCAAGTTAAAAATGAAAAAATAAATTGTGTGGGGATCCCCCATAAAGTCATACCGGGCCCTTAAGGTCTGGTAGGAATTTAAAAAATAAATTCCCAAAAATGGGGAAAAAAAGACATGCCCCCCCCCCTAAAATTTAAAACCACGAGTGAGCGCCCCCCCTTCCATACCAGGCCACATGCCCTCGGCACTAGGAGGGTGCTTTTTGATGCACCAACGTAATCCAGGAGTCAATCCCAATGTCCAGCGTTGGTAATAGGGGTTTAAATAGGAACAATTTTTATTTAAAGTAAAAACTATTTTTAATTTGTCAGATTGCTTTAATGAATATTATATGAAGATTGAAGCTTATCCCTTTAACCTACAGATGAATGAAACAGAGCTGATACAAAAGTAAGCATATGGCTTTTGTATCTTTGTATTTTTCTTTGTGTGTCTGAACAGTGTTTAGACTTTTTTTAAAGTAGCCAGAAACTCTACTCACTAGCTTCAAAGGATAGTGATAAAATAAAAATTTAAAAAAATTACAAACATATTTTTCAAGCCTGATTATAGTAAATGTATAAAGCAAATATATAAATCATTATGTATAGTGATGAGCCAAACACCCCCTTGTTCGGTTCGAATTCGAACTTTCGAACATGGAAAAAGTTTGAATTCGAACTCAAACTCAATGCAAGTCTATGGGGTAGAACTTTGAAAATCAATTGACCCATTACAAAGGCTTATTTGCAAGTTAATGGCCATTAAAGGGTATGGGGATTCGGGTACTCCCTTGGGGGACATGTATTAATGAAAAAAACACTTTAAAAAAATCCAATTTTTAAAGGAGCAGTGATTTTAACATTACTTAAAGTGAAACAATAAAAATGAAAAATTCCTTTAAATATCGTGCCTGGGGAGCTCCCTTAACCCTTTCGCTGCCAAGCCCTCCGGAAAATTTTTCAAATCAGCTGGCCAAGCCATTTTTGCATTTTTCCAGTTTTTTCCTATTGATTTGATTTTCAACTGCTGGGTTGCTAGCGTTTGTAAAAGACCCCCCAAACCATATATTTTCTGAAAGCGCAGGCCCGGTAGAATAAGAAGATGGTGATACTAAATTTGTAGGCCGTGCAATAATTGCGCAAATGCTTCTCAAATTAATATTAAACCGATAAAAATACACAATTCAATTGATAAAAACACACTAAAATCAGTATCAGCGCACAAAAAAAATAATTTTCTGGTTCATTAACATGAATCCACAAAGTTGTTAGATCTATTTTCGAGTATATAAAATGCACAGGATATATAAAAGACATGTGTCTGGGTTTTTATATATACCCAACGGAGAGAGTCCCACCACCGTTTTCACCACCGTATGTCAAATATACTCACCACCCAAATGGAGTGGCTCACTGAGGGTCTAGCTTTCTTATGGAGCCCAGGTGGAGAGATAGTCCTCCAAAAGGGAAATGCTCCGTCCAGTTCTTTGTATCCAAAGGAGGAGAGAGAGGGAGGACCTCAGGCCGCTATAGGAGAGAGGAGCCACCAATCCAGGCTGGAGAGAGAAGGCTGCCTGCACCTATCCTGTTGTGTTTCTATATTCCAACGTCCATAGACCTGTTTTTTGTATGATTACATTCCTTTAATATTCAGCATATGGAAAATTTGAGCTAAACCCATATCTCACAGCCACACAAGTACATTTATATACGGTTTTATTCTAAGGCGAAGATGCATAGGGGATTTGACAGTTCAACCGGAAACCCCCTTCATTTAACTTCCATGTGTTCCCCTGGATGTATATATCCCAAATAAAAATATATATATATCCCTAACCTTTGCAGGTGGACACCTGTGGTGTTGAGCAGACCGATTGTCTGGGAGGGGAGGGGGGATGTGATGGGATTATATTCTGATTTCATCACTTGCTGTATATAAGTTTGTGCAGTTGCTCAATAAATGAGAGTTTGTTTCACCTACACTCAAGCCTTGGCTAGTGACTGGGGAAACTGGGAGCTACGGATCAGCGGGTTCCAATATTTCCTCAGCAAGGAAGAAGACCGCGGCGGACATACTCATCCTGAGTACGGGGGTCCGTCACACATAGTACTATGTGTCCCCAGTTATTTACAATCACCGGAGTGATCAGACGAACACTCCGGTGTTTGCTGTAAACAGAGGGATCGTTAAATATCAATGATATTTAACGATCCCCCGCTCGGCCACGCTACAGAGCCGCTGTCATCCAAAAACTGACAGGATGACAGCGGCTCCGATCGGAACACCGCTCGGCCATCCTGAATTGCGGCCAGCCGCCGCTTGGTCCCCCGACCCCCCCCCCGCCAGTGATTTTATTACGGATCTCCGCTGCCATAGACCCTACAAGCAGCGGGGATCCATGGAGTCTCTCATCCCTCCCTGGGGGTGGCTCCAGGGAGGGATGAGAGACTCCAGATGCCGGCGGCCAGCAGCAGCGGTGCCGGCGGGGGGGGCGCCCGGGATTTTCAGTAATAGCGGTCATCAGCGGTTTGTGAGCCGCTGATGACAGCTATTATTTTGACGGGGACAGTCAGCTGAACAGTTCTGCTATAAGCTTATGGTCGCTAAATCGACCATGAGCTTATAGCAGAACTGTAAATGCCACCGACGTAAGGCATACTGAGCTGGCCAGCCGGGAACACTTTTGTTTCCGCCGTATGCCTTACGTCGGTGGCAGCAAAAGGGTTAAACTGCCTGTAAAGTGGCACATCTGTACAATGTAAAGAACTTGCTGCTGCAAAAATGACATTTGTAAAGAAAAAAATGACATTTAAAAAAAAAGAAACCAAAAGTGTGGGGTTCCCCCCAAAAGTCTTACCAGGCCCCTAAGGTCTGGTAGGAATTTTAGGAGGGACCCCATGTAAAAAAAAAACAGTGTGTGAGGTTCCCCTTTAAAGTCATACCGGGGGGGCGTAGCTTGGATATGGCGGCGTAAAGACGCGAGTTTGAGGAGCTCTGCACCCCAACGGCCCTTACAGTGGTACCAGTGACTTTACCGGCCTTATATCTGCATGTCGAAGATCCGTGACACCCAGCAGACACCTTGTGAGCACGGTCAACCGGATCTTTTTCGTTTCTTCCTGCGCTCAGGTACAGCTCCCGCGCGGCCTACTCCATGGGGCCTATGAAAAACCGCCACGCCGGGCCCGGCCTCTAACACACGCTATGGCCGGCAGATATCTATGCCCGCAGACAAGCCGGCACCCACTCTGAGCCCACCACCCTCCCCGATATTCACGCCAGTGCTTTCTTATGTGGAACCCTCCCAGGATGCCTCATCACTACCGGAGGCCTAACCGGGGACTGGCGCTCCATCCTATCCCATCTCCCCACCAGGCAGGACATGGATTCCATGGCGGACAAAATAGTTCATGCACTACGCCAGGAAGTCCACAAAATCAGGAACCGGGTCATTTCGGTTGAGGGTAGAGTTGAGGTAGTGAAGACGGCAGCCTCCTCCCTTCAAGACCGGGTGGCCTCTCTGGAAGCCGCCACTGCCAGCTTACATCAGCAGATGATCAATAACTGCCTGCAGCTTGATGACAGTGAGAACCGCAACCGGCGGAACAATATTCGCCTTAAAGGCATACCCGAGGTCACCTCGGGCCCTGACCTCCGCTCCACGGTCCAAGCTATCCTGAACCACTACCTAGGTAAGCCACCAGATGAGGCATTGGAGTTGGACCGGGTCCACAGAGTGCAGGGCCTCCGGGGCCCGTCTACCACTGCCACGTGTGGCGTGACTTTTTCTCGGTCAAAGAGGAAATTATGCGACGAGCATGGACCGTGGGCCCTATGGAGTTTGATGGGGCCCAGGTAACCGTGATGCCGGATCTCTCCCGACATACCTTGCGAATGCGAAGGGTACTGAGACCCCTGCTAGACGTGATCCGGACCACCAACGCCACTTATTGATGGGGCCACCTGTTCCACCTTCTGATCAGTAGAGGAGACTCCATCTATGCCCTACACTCGCCGGATCAACTGCTCGCTCTGTTTGACTTTCTGGGTGTGGAGGCCATTCCTGTCCCATCCTGCCTGGACTTTGCCTCGGATAGTTCTACTCCGGCCCCCCTGTTGTTTCGACAGGCCAGGCCATACAGAGGGCGCCAACGCTCCTCCGCTAGATCTCCTACGAGACCGGCCCCAGCGAGGCTATATCCTTTTTCTGTTTGGAAGTTTTTCCTGCCTAGGCTCTTTGCCAGATATGTCTAATTATGTGGTTGTTATTATTGTGTTTGACTCTAAGTTGGCGGTTATGGGGAACGCGGATCACCTTGGGGCTATTTGGAACCCTTGTCATCACAGGGTGAAGGGAGGTGGATTCTGTGGAAATGCAGGCCCACGCTTGAGGGGAGGTCGGGCGGGAGGGACCCCCACACGCGCCACCCGCGGGGGGACCAACCCCCTGGGCTATCAAGGTTTAGTCGCTGTTTTGTTGTTTTTCTCTCCTGAATTTTAATGTATCTGATGTTAGGATACTTCGAAATGTTCTTATGTGTTATGCTAGTTATACCGTTTCAATGCGCTTCTAATATGTGCCACTGCGCACGTCAAGGGGTGCATCTCCTCTTATTTACCCAGTTTGTTACCTTCTTTCTTCTGTTTGGTAGCACTGCCCCCAATAGGCCTACTGTCTCGTATACAAGTGTTCGAGACAGTTTAACAATTTAGAATACTAGATCAATGAAGGTGCCTTTGCCTCTGCTCTGCCCTCTCCTTCCTTCTCTTCTCTACTTCCTTGCTCTCCTCTTTTACCTTTTACTACTCAGCTGTCTCTCCTGCAACCTTCCGCACTGCTCTTCCTCCACCTCTTGCACCGGTTCTATTCTACACCTTTTCTGGTCTCGACTACAGCTGTCACCTGTGCGGCAAACCCTCTCCTCCGCTCCCTTCGGCAGCAGGGGGTACCCGGAGGTGTATCATAGCACTTCCACAATATCTAAATCTAAGGGGGTGAGTATCCTTATCTCCCGGGCGGTCCAATGGTCCTATAGAGCCCACCAAACTGATCCAAACGGTAGATATCTCTTTGTAAAGAGGGAAATAAATGGTAGCTTATTTACCTTCGCGAATGTCTATCTGCCCAACTCGGAGCATGTACCCTTCCTGGTGGCGCTCCGGCCCTTCCTGGCGGACTTCATGGGGGGAACTCTGGTCCTGGGGGGGACTTCAATTATCTCATGGACCCCTTGGTTGATGGTTCTAGAGGCATGTCACACCTGTCCTATACTTGCCTTTGAAGGCTTAAACAGGAGCTTAAATCGCTCTCTCTGATTGATACCTGGCGGTTTCTCAACCCAGAGGGCCAAGACTACACTTTTTACTCCCAAGTTCACCACACATATTCCAGATTAGACTACTTCCTTATCCAGCAAAAGGATCTCCCTGCCCTGATGTCGGCCTCTATTGACTCCATTCTCATATCAGACCACGCTCCCATTCATTTGTCACTAGACTTAGCGAGTGCGCGGTCCAAATGCCTCTCCTGGAGACTCAATGACTTGCTGCTCCAGGAACCCGAGTTTAGATCAGTCCTAGCCCGAGAGATGCGCTCCTTCTTTACCGACACCCCTCCACTAACGGTATGGGCTGCCCACAAGTGCGTAATGCGGGGCCTGCTTATGCGTCAGGGGGCGAAACTTAAACGCGTGCGCTCAGCCGAATTGACACGTCTCTTTGCTCGCCTCCATCAACTGGAAGCGTCCCATAAGAGATCGCAGGCGATACAGACATACACAGAGTTGCTATCAGTCAGAGAGGAACTTAATGCGTTACTCTTCACTAACCTCAAGAGGCGCCTGTTAAAGGGGAGGCGGACTATGTATGAATACTCCAGCAAGCCTAGTTGCCTCCTGGCGCGGGCATTGCGGGCCCAAAGACCGAGGCAATTCATATCCTCCATTGTTTTCGTCTCACAAGACATAGCGGGTGAATTCCTACGGTTCTATCAGGACCTATACAACCTGCGCGCCCTTGGGGGATCAGGTTCACCCCCAGGTCTGCAATCAGCCATGGAGGCCTTCCTGGCGCGCGCGGTGATGCCGGTGCTTGGGGACGAGGCGCGGCAGGGTATGGAGGCCCCTATCACCATCGAGGAGCTGGAGGGTGCTTTAAAACAATCTTGTTCTGGGAAGGCTCCGAGACCAGATAGGTACACCTTGGCTTACTATAAAGCATACTCTGAAACCCTTAACCCACATTTTGTGGAGGCCCTTAATGCTATCCTGACAGGCGCCGACGTACCGCTTGACTTTCTCTGCTCTCACATCACTTTAATCCCGAAACCAGACAAAGTCCCCTCGCTATGTGGCAGCTATCGTCCGATTGCACTCCTCAATATCGATCTTAAGCTGTTCACCAGGATCTTGGCCAACAGACTACTGCCACACATGCCCGTGTTCATCAACTTCGACCAGGTGGGTTTCATTCCGGTAAGGGAGGCAAGAGACAGCACCATTAGGGCCGTGAACGTCATCCATGGTGCCCGCGCGCAGACGTCCCCACTGATGTTCCTATCCACGGATGCAGAGAAGGCCTTTGATCGGGTTCACTGGCCTTTTATGCATGCCGTCTTGGATCATATAGGTTTGGGCCCTAATATCCATCGGTGGATAGCTGCCCTATATTCCTGCCCCACCGCGGCGGTGAATGTCAATGAGGCACGTTCAAACTACTTCTCACTTAGTAATGGGACTAGACAGGGCTGCCCCCTGTCCCCCATCATCTTCGTCCTCACTCTTGAACCCCTCTTGTGCACTGTCAGAACCAGTCAGGAAATCGCAGGCTTTATCAGTGACTCCGGGGGAACATAAAGTGGCGGCCTTTGCAGACGATCTCTTATTCTTTCTTCCTGACCCTGAGAGATCTATCCCCCATCTTCTTCGAGTCTTCGACCAATATAGTCTCTTCTCAAACTTTAAAGTCAACCTCTCTAAATCTGCTGCACTGGCAATCACCTTACCTGAGACGACGACCTCACTGCTCAAGACCCGTTTTCAGTTCCAATGGGCCTTGACCCACATCAAATACTTGGGGACCCTGCTCACACCTGATCCCGCGCATCTATACGACTCTAATGTTGTACCCCTGCTCCACCTCATTAGTCAGGACCTTACCCGATGGCATGGTCTGTTCCTGACGTGGTTCGGTAGATGCAATTCCATCAAAATGACCATCCTCCCAAAACTGTTATTCTTAATGCAGGCTCTGCCCATATGGCTAGCAGCTGGGTTCTTCCACAAACTATGTTGTTTGTTCACCATGTTTGTATGGGCAGGCCACCCTCCACGGATAGGGCATAGGATTCTTACGCTGCCTAAACGACACGGAGGGGTGGGTCTCCCTGACGTGCTCATGTACTATCGGGCAATCCAGCTGGCCCGGATGGTGGACTGGACGTGCAACCGGGAGAGTAAGCAATGGGTTCAAATGGGAACTGGGGAATGTAGACTGCCCATAGAGGGACTGCAATGGATCACGGCGCCGCTGCCCCCGGCTCTGGCCTCACACCCTACCATTGGGGCGACCTTGCGATCATCTAGGGAGACATTCAGGGTGACATCCATCTCCCCATTCCCATCTCCCATGACTCCAGTGTTGGGCGACCCTGACTTTGGCCCGGGCATGGAGGATGCGAGACTGAGGGGACTTCACACTGCCAATAAGTTCCGCCTCTTGGATCTCTTCCATGGGGAGACCATGCTCACCCACCCCGCCATCTGCGCGCTGACAACCGTCCCCCCTATCGGACTGGATGGCAATGCAACTGAGGCATTTCCTGCAGGTGATTCCGCAGTCAGCGCACCCTAACCAGGACCGTACACCCTTCGAGACCCTATGTAGACAGGGCCAACTGGTGCGACACACCATTGCTGTCATGAATGAGATGCTCTCCTCCCCTCCCCAGGACTATTGCCCGCCGTACATCAGGAAATGGGAAAATGAGTTAGGGCAGACATTCACAGATGAACAGCGGGTTAAAATTTTGTATCTGGTCCACAAGGCCTCCATTGCTAACCAGTTTCAAGAACAGGGTTACAAAATCTTGGACAGATGGTACAGGGTCCCAACACTCCTGCACAAAATAAATCCACTGGTTCCCTCCAACTGCTGGAGATGTGATGCGGTACAGGGAAACATGGCCCACATCTTCTGGTTTTGCCCCAAGATTAGACCCTTCTGAGACGCAGTTAGGGGCATCCTGACACAGCTCACCATGGCAGATCCGGGGGATCATCCTGCAACCTACCTTCTACACATGACGGGCAATACTGTGACCAAGTACAAGCGCTCTCTTACCATCCACCTGCTCTCTGCTGCCAAAGCGTGTATTCCTTTGCTATGGAGGCAAACCACCGCTCCAACTCTGCATCTTTGGTTCGATAAAATCAATGACATCTACCATATGGAGGATCTCACAGCGTCTATACATAACACAGAGGAACGGTTCGGCTCTACCTGGGGAGCCTGGCTCCACTTCTGATACTCAGACACATACATGAGGGCTATGACAGATCAAGCACCTGGCCACGCGGCTGGACCATGAGGAGGGAGAGCGGAGACCTGCCCCTACTTTCACGTCTGCTTCTATCCCTATGCCTATGTCTCTACTTCTTTTTCTCTCTTTCTCCACTCAGGGGGAAAGCTGTTTACAACCCTCTTTCTTAAGGGCCAACAAGATTTGTGATCATGAATGATTGTGCATGGATGTTTGCATCCATACTGAGGTAAATGGCCTGGAGCTGCACTCCTACACCACGAAAACATAAAAGTGTGGTTACTATGGATGATATGTTAGTATACGATGCAATGATCATGAGACACATTCTTGGGTTTCATGTGTAGATCGATGATCCTGTTTATTGTAATGTATTACTTCTGTACTCTGAATGTATCTTATCCTGTATGAGGACATGCATGGGCTGTCCCAGTTCACACAAATGATATGTGTTGGGCGGCTGCCCTATCTTGTCCAGTGGAATGTCTCATTAAGCTGTTGTCCAATAAAGAATAAAAAAAAAAAAAATAAAGTCATACCAGGTCTGGTAGGAATTTAAAGGAGGAACCCCATCCCCAAAAATGGGGGGGGGGGAAACATGGTGTCCCCCCTAAAATTCCATACCAGACCCTTGATCTGACTACAGGCCTGGCAGGGCAGGAAAGGGGGGGGATGAGCAAGCACCCCCCGATCCCTGCGATACCAGGACACATCCCCTCGCCCCTGGAAAAGCACCTAGTCCCTGTGCCGATGGGGACAAGGGCCTCTTCCCCACAAGCCCCGGGGCATTGGTTGTGGGGGTGTTGGCAGGGGGCTTATTCACATCAGGGTACCCCTTTAATAAAGGAGCACCCAGATGCAGCCCCCCCTTGTAAATAAGTAAGGGGTACTTGTACCCCTGTACCCCTACCCATTCACTAAGGGTTAAATGAGAAGTTTGAAAAATACGCCAGACTTTAGAAAAAATCATTTACTTGAAAAAACAAAAGAAAAGACAAGTTTTTGACAAGTCAATCACGACGTCCAGCATTGTCCACGACAACGACGACTCGACGAAAACAAAACAAACAATAAAAAATGAATAGAAATATTTTTTTTTAAACGACAACCGCCGTCCTGTCCACTCGCAAGAAGCACCTGCCGCAGAATGGCATTTTGACAGATGTGGGCAACATATAAACAATTGGGCAGAGCTAGCAGTGACAGCTAGCTCTGCCTAACTGTTTACAGTTGTAACAGGTGAGCCATGTTTAGGCAAAGTCATCAGAGTACTGGGTCCTGATTGGGCAAAGTCTTGCACCTGACCTGTGGTCATATGCAAGGCTTTAGCCAATCAGGGAAAAGAGCCTGCCGAATGCCCTTACAGTTCGTGTGTTCGCTGAACACATGAACTGCCGATGTTCGAGTCGACTCATGGTCAACTCGAACATTGAGCCCATGCCTAATTATATATTCCCTTTAAACTTTCTGTGATAAATATACATGCTTGTTTGGTGTTTAATGTTTGAAACTAGGGATGTCCCGATACCGATGCTAGCATCTGAATCGGGCCCGATATAGGGCATTTTGACAAGCACTTGTACTTGTCAAAATGCCCCGATACATAGCGCTGAAGCTTGCGCTATGGTTTTTTTTTTTCTTAACTTGCCGAGCGTTGCGTCACTGCTGCTCCGGTGGACGGCGCTCCAGGTGGGGTCCAAATTTAGGTGGCTGGACGGTGCTCCAGGTGGGGTCCTAATTTAGGTGGCCGGAAACTGGCAGATGACCCCGTTTGGAGCGCCGCCCACCGCAGCAGTCAAGCAAAACAAACGACAAACGCACTCAACAATTTGTTACCAGTTATACAGTAAGGTGCACACGAAATGGGCTTTGAACAGTAAAACAGCAGAAAGGCATCATGCCACACTCACAAAACCAGCATGTAAAACAACATGTCTTCTGCCCTCATGTGCTCCAAGATGGAGACTCTCATAGTTTAGAGTTAGGACTGCACTATAAGAGGTGCCTTGGCGCGGCAGTGCGGCTTACACATCCTCGGCTGAAGACGTGTATCCAAACCTCTGTCATTATCCTTAGTGGTGAGACATGTTGTTTTACATGCTGGTTTTGTGAGTGTGCCATGATGCCTTTCTGCCCACCGCAGCAGTGACGCGACGCTCGGTGAGGTAAGTAAGAAAAAACCTGCAGCGGCAATCAGCGCTGGTCCGGTGGGAGGAGCTCAAGGTGGGGTTCTAATTTAGCTGGCAGGCACCTCTGGGCCAGCTAAATTAGAACCCCTCTCGGAGCTCATCCCACCGGACCAGCGCTGACTCGTCGCTGCTCTCTCCGGTGTTCGAACACAATGAGTGAGGGCAGATTAGGGGGGCATTATTAAGCAAAGTATAATTGTAAATGTATTGTCTGTATTAGCAGTATATACTCTATTTTCTACATATACTGTAGAGTACATATAGAATACACACTGCTAATACAGTGCAGACAATACATTTACAATTATACTCTGCTAACATGAATGGATTAAATGATCTGTATGTAGCCCTGTACTATGGATCATTTAATCCATTCATGTTAGCAGAGTATAATTGTACATGTATTGTAGCAGTGCACTCTATATGTACATGTACTATATACTACGTATAGAATGCACTGCAACAATAGATTTACAATTATCCCCTGCTAATATGAATGGGTTAAATGATCCATAGTACATGATATGTAGCCCTGTACTACGGATCATTTAACCCATTCATGTTAGCAGTGCAGAATTGTATATCTATTGCTGCAGTGCATTCTATATGTACTGTACATATACAGCACAAATGTCCCGTACACTGCAGCAATAGAGTTAGAATGATCCCCTGCTAACATGAATGGGTTAAATCCGTAGTACAACTACATGTTATGTGTACATATATACAGCACACACCTCCACTACACTGCAGCAATAGATTTACAATTCTCCCCTGCTAACATGAATGGGTTAAATCATGATCCATAGTACATACCATGTAGTTGTACTATGTATCATTTAAAGTCACCTGTCCATTTAAGAAAAAGTATCGGTAATTGGTATCGGCAAGTACATGAAGGTAAGTACTTGTACTTGTACTTGGGCCTGAAAAAATGGCATCGGGACATCCCTATTTGAAACACTTACACTGGTCTACAAGGAGAAAGCCTCGGAAGTGAAAGTAGCTAAATTTTACCAGAATCGGGTCACTAATAAAGGAAAAATAAGTCCTAAGTATTAATTGACTCCAGTTTCCAAGATACAGCTTCAGGTCAAAATTGCATCAAAATAATTTAAAATTATGAAGGGGATGTGCGATTATGCTCCATAACTTTTCTGCAAAATGTGATATAGCAATGAGAATGGTGCCACACAAATTATTTCAATGCATCTTTTTATTGATACCAATAACATAACTTTCTATTCATTTATTGTTTTTTCATGTAACATTTTCATGCTTTTTGCATGAAAAACTGACAAGCTCTAACATCAGATTAAACAACAAGGTTACATCTTTATTCGGTATTTAAACTGCACTTTTTGGCTTTTCTCTTGTGAACTGCAGTAG
>NW_017307275.1:230917-238489 GCF_000935625.1 Nanorana parkeri | reverse complement strand
TTGTGAACTGCAGTAGGATCATCCCTGGAGAGATTTCAGCAGTAATCGGCAAGCATGGACGGACTCCATTTCCCTTGGTTTATTGCATTCCTGCGATATCCTGGTGGAATCTCTCCCCATGCTCATCACTCACTGCCCCACAGTTCAAAGAGAAATAGTCTAGATACGAGTGTAAGAAGTGAATGTTCAGCGACAAGTGTTTTATAGGACCCAAGCAAATTTTTCACATGTTTTTCATAGTCATCTGCCTTGCTGTTTTCGAGAAACTCTGCTGCCATTGACTTGAGGGCTTTCCATGCCTTTTTTTCCTTGCTGCGCAACAGATGATCAAGCTTGTCATCTCTGAACGACCAATCTGAACGCTGTTTGGCTATTCACTTCAGGCTGGTACGGCTGATTCCAGCCGTATATCGGCTGAAATCAGCCGTACATCGGGCGGCTTCATGTGTGCTCAGCATGTTCGGGGGACCCGAAGTGCAGATGGAGTTCGACTCAGCCAATCCAACATCTGGATCGGCTAAGCCGAACCTCCGGCAGGCTACTCGCTGCTGTTCGGTCTATTCTCATAGATGCGGCATTCGGCTCAGCTGTTATGCTCGGTCCCTCTGTGGGACCGAGCAGAATAGCAAAATAGTTAAAAAAGTAGAAAAAAACAATTGTGTGGAGCCAGCAGTGACAGCTAGCTCCGCCAAACTGTTTTCTATTGGCGGGCGGTTCTGCTGTCGTCAAAAAAAATAAATACATTTTTTGCCATAGGAATGCATTGCTAGATTCCTATTGGCTATTTCAATTTGCAATAGCCAATAGCAAACTAGCTATTGCCCCCGCCCACTGCTGCTGTCAATCACTAGAGGGGACCTGATGGAGAAATGCAGGTCCCCTCTGCTGATTGACAGCAGCAGTGGGCGGGTGCAATAGCTAGTTTGCTATTGGCTATTGCAAATTGAAATAGCCAATAGGAATCTAGCAATGCATTCCTACGGTGACATTTTTTATTTTTTTTATTCTGACGGCAGCCAATGGCTCGATGTCAGAATTTTAAAAAAAAGCAGGGAAAGGTTTACTCTGCTTGATTGAGCAGAGCAAAACTTTCCTTTAGAAAGTGTTTCTCTCCCAGTAGTGAATAGCCCGTACAGCAGCCCTTCGGTTCTACTGAGGTCCTGGGGCCGTAGCTAGCTAAAGGATCAGCCGAAGCTACGGCTAGATCCTTCGGCTGCTTCGTGAATAGACCCCATAGTCCTGGTTCACACCTGAACCTTTGTATATGCCCGTCACACGCGCGTTTTCCCCCCGCCAGTTTGCGCGTTTTTGTGCGCGTTTTGTGCTTGTTTTTGTATTTTAAAAAAGTGCGACGCACGCGCGTTTTGGAGCAAGCGTCCAATGAAAGACTCTGGAGACGCAGCATTTCCTTTTCCTGTATCCAAAAGACCGTGTGGTGTCTTTGTCTTTTGTGCAGAGGAGAGATTCGATTTCTGAGTGTTTTTTTTGAGTTATTATGGATCTGGCTACACGAAGACGGACTGCAGCAGTCGTTGCAGCAGTGCGCTTGATGCAATTGAGGAGAAGGAGAGAGAGTATGCGACGGTTCTGGGTTCATCCGGTCATAGCGAACCGTGCTGAAAGAGGCCAGTTTTGGGCCATGTATGAGAAGCTTCGTGGATACGATAAAAAGGAGTTGTCGATTTGGAAGCAATGGTAGGGCTGGTAAGGGTGCAGTGTCAGGTTGTCTGGAGACACTTTTCAAAATAGCAGCATCAATGGCCCTGGTGATAGTTTCCCGAATTTCGGTCTGTCCATCTTCAGGCACCTTTTTCAATTTGTCCTCCAGGCTCAGGAGGAAATGTGCCTCACACGAAAGCCTGGGGACAGGGTGGGACATAGAGTCCATGACATCTGCGAGTCTGTCCTCCTCCCTTTGCAATCTTTGGCATCGGGGCATTAACAATGTACGCCGGCGTCGAGTCATCCGGTATTGTGGGGCAGGCGTGGTTGTTGTCGCCGGGGGTGGTGGTGGTGGTGTGCTGCCTGCTGGGGTTGGGGTCAGTGGTCCTGGGGAGAAGGAAGGCTCTGTTGGCGATGTGGGCGATTCCACCTGGTCCTCTCCAGGTGTCTCAGTTGGCTCCCAGCTACTGTCGGTGCTGTAAAGAGTAATAAACAATACATAAGTATTTGCTATATATGATTTTATGCATGTAATGGTTATTGACGTGACTTACCTCCGCATTTCTGTACATTCTGCTCCGCATGAATATAGCGGTATAGGGCACTGGCAGCCGCGCCACTGCGATATTGCCGCTCCTTTCTTCGGTGGCGTGTAAAGGCGTCCTTCATGCTCTTCCATTTTTTTTTTAGGATATCGACTGTGGAAACAAAATGTAAACATGAACTAATTAAATTCTTGCTTTTATCTTTCATTTTTTAGGTATTTAGCGACTGGCCAGTCATTGGCCACGATTCATTTTGCGTTCATGATCGGCAAATCAACGGCAAGCAAGATCATAAAGGAAACATGCATTTGCGATTTGGGAGGTCCTCCATGATGTGGTGATGAAGGAACCCACCAAAGAGGAGTGGCTGGAGATTGCAGGATCGTTTGCCACATCCTGCAACTTCCCACACTGCATTGGAGCCCTAGATGGGAAACATGTCCGAATCGTGAAACCAGTTGGCAGTGGGAGCCGTTTCTTCAATTATTAAAAAAATTTATTTCGTCCTCTTTGCGGTAGCAGATTCCAATTACTGCTTCCGCTACATTGATGTTGGATCATACGGCAGCAGCTCCGATTCTGCGGTATTTGGCCATTCACAATTCGGACTGAGGTTGAGACGCGGGGATCTTGACCTCCCGGGGAATGCCGCGCTGCCTGGCACTGCTGAACCTGCAATGCCCTATGTATTCGTAGCAGACGAAGCATTTGCTCTTGGTGAGCATTTAATGAGGCCCTACTCCAGTCATGGGCTAAGCCTGGAGAAGAGGGTCTTCAATTATAGGCTCACCAGAGCACGCAGGGTTGTGGAGTGTGCCTTTGGCATACTCTCCAATAAATGGCGCTTCCTGCACTCGCCAATAAACCTCAAACTTGAAAACGCCATCTCTGCGGTGAAGACAGCTTGCGCCCTTCACAATTTTGTGCGTTGCAGAGATGGGTTTAATTTTGATGATTCATTGGCGCACTGCATAGAGAATAGCCAATGCAGCGGCAGCCGTGGAACAACGAATGGTGGCAGCATTCGTGACGGATTCGCTGCATACTTCATGTCACCTGAGGGGGAGGTGTCATGGCAGATGCAAGCGATTCAGTCTTGATTCCCCTCAAAAAATTAAACATCATTTTCCCTTGATTTGATACCAATAAATTATATTTGAATTGAAAACAGACTTGAGTATTGTTTTTTATAAATAGCTGCACGCATGTCACATTAAAATACTGCACGCATGGGACATTAAAATACTGCACGCATGGGACATAAAAAAACTGCATGCATGTCACATTAAAATACTGCATGCATGTCACATTAAAATACTGCATGCATGGGGCGTAAAAATACTGCACGCATGGGACATAAAAATACTGCACGCATGGGACATAAAAAAACTACACGCATGTGACATTAAAATACTGCACGCATGGGACAATAAAAAACTGCATGCATGGGACATTAAAAAAACTGCACGCATGGGACATAAAAATACTGCACGCCTGGGACATAAATACACTGTACACATGTCATAAGAAAATAATGCGCACATGTCAGTACACACTGCATGCATTCTGCATGAAAACATAGCAGACATGCACGCGTGTTACACGGAAATAATGAACACAAGTCATATGCAAACAATGCACGCATGACGCATAACAACAGTGCATTCTGCAAGGAAATATTCAACACATAAAAACATTGCTGACATGTACCTTTTGATTCCTTTGCTTGCTTAGGGAAGGTTTCCCAATCCGGCCACGTAGCTTGTGCGATCTCCAGCCATGCACGTTGCCTGATGTGTCTGTTTTTGTAATTTGAATGACGCATGTCATAAAGACATGGTCTTCCCTGCACCAGCCGTATGAAGGCCTCAGAATCCAGCAGGCCTAATGTTGCTGTATCCTCCATCTTGTCTTCTGCAACAGCTCTCTGCAAGATGGGAGTGGTCTGTAGCATGCGGAACGCGGGTTCTATGCACGATTTCTGCGACCAAAAACGCTCAAACACTCATTTCGCCCGTTCCCGTCGAAGTCTATGGGTGCGAACGCGTTACAAAACGGTCCAATACGCCGCAAAGAAGCTCCTGGACCTTTTCAGGTGTGGGCCGTTTTGTAGCGCGGTAGGAACGGGCGGAAATACGGACAGGTGGGAACGAGACCATTGACTATGCTATTTAGATTTTTGACCGTTTTGTAGAGCGTTCGTCGAGCGTAGGACGCGCTACAAAACGGTCAGGTGTGAACAAGGGCTTAAAACTTGGAAACTCTTGGAAACTTTTCATAGACATTTTGGAAACCTGGTTTTGTTTTGTCCAAAGCCTTTACAAAGTTCTTCATCAGCCCCAGCTTTATATGCAACTGTAGTAACAAAATTTTCTGAGAGTCAACAAAACTGTTTTCGTATGTTTCTTTCATGTGGACATGTTTCATCCCTCCCTTGTAGGCAAATATACTTGCCTGTGTATAAATCTTTATTGTGAAATATCTTGAAAACATTAGCCATCCAGCACCTTTGTCATCTGTTTTCTAATTAATCTAATCAAAATATGTAAGAATTAACACATTTTATCTCGGAGGTCGATAATTTCCCAAAATTTGTAGACCAGTGTTATTAAATGCATAGATTGAAGAAACCCTGCCACCAGACTTTCCATTTCCACAAAAAGCTT
The DNA here is from genome assembly GCF_000935625.1 of Nanorana parkeri. Taxonomy (NCBI): domain Eukaryota; kingdom Metazoa; phylum Chordata; class Amphibia; order Anura; family Dicroglossidae; genus Nanorana; species Nanorana parkeri. The sequence continues at coordinate 233,616 of NW_017307275.1, read as the reverse complement.
TCTGTAGGGCTATATGTGGGTTTAACACATTTTAAACACATTATTTACCTGGTATATTTTTGGTATTATTATAAAAATGATTTATCTATAAAAGCTTCCTATGTGTAGACATCCAAAAGTTCTGAGAATGTTGCTGGGCACTGCCACCTTGGATATAATGTCAGTAGCCCCAGCAAATTCAGGCCTATCACTCACATGACACTCTCTGTAGTATTCCCCTTTGCAGCTTTAAAGGTACCTGTAGGGAGGTGAAAGGTGGTATGGAGGAGCAAGGCCAGCACAGAGGGTAACTAGATACCGGACAAGAAATATATGTATACAGTAGATATACATATATTCTCATGGGAACTGGAAATTTGAAGCGAAAACAGATATTGAGTTAATTAACAGAATTCTATAAGGTGCAGATGGTCTATAAGGTATAGCTGGTCAAATTACAAATACAAAACATTTTAGAAGGTTTAAAAGATTTTAGTAAACTCCCATTTTTCAGCAACTGGACAATTTAAATACATGGTTAGAATCTTTTCATAAAGATTTTGTGGAAAGAAAGACTCAAAAATAGAAAAAGAATAAAGAATAGAATATTCATATGGAAACTATATACATAGATGAATAGAAAAACACAAAGGCAATGGAATAAATGCAAGGACCTTGTAACACTAACTTGAGGGATAATAATTAGACATGTGCATTCGGATTTAGACGAACCTGCAAATCAATGAAAATCAGCTGATTCGGCGGTTCGTCCGAATCCGAAATAACTAATTTAATATATGCCTGAATATACTAAAATGATATTCGGGCATACATAAATTCGTTTTCAGAACATGCTGGCGGCCATAATGGCCGCCAGCACGTTCTGCACATGTGCACCGCCATTTTGAAGTAGATCTTGGTATGCACCAAGATGGCGGCACTCAAAAATGTGGGCACCGCCTTCTTGGTGTATACCAAGATCTACTCCAAAATAGCAGCGCGCATGCGCAGAATGTGCTGTCTGCCGATATGACCGGCCCTCGTTCTGTGGTTTCAGTGTGTGGTTTTGAATTCGGAGGCTCGTTGCCTCCGAATCCGAAACAATAAACAAAATTGTTTCCTTTGACGAAACAAATGAAAACGTTTTTCATTTTCATTTGTTTCATCTGAAAACAGATTTTTTTTTGTTGTGAACGTGTTTAATAACAATCATCAGGTGGAGGGGTATTCATCACGGATTTCAAAATTGGAATTATCCGACAATCACTCCAAGTGTCTAAATGACACAAAAATACATCTTTTAACCACATGATATTTCACTTGATCATGTTAGGAAAAATAGAGTAAATAAAAATACAAATACGGGGATTAAAAATTCAAGTACCAACATAGGGCCCCACAGGTGGTCCCTTGTCTGCTAGAGCATTATCTTTGAATATGTCTTAAACTTCCACATTTATCAAACAGCACATCATTGAATCCAATCTAAATTACGGAGCAAGTTTGAGACCATAAAACACTTGCATTTATTAGCCCTGTATAGGACACCAGGGATCGGTCTTGGACATGCAATATATCTCCATTTGGATTATGGTCCCTTTAAGGGACATTAGGGGTTGATGGACCTGCAGAAGAGGTTTATATTCAGAAAACTCCAGAGAAGTAGTAGGAGTTTGAGAGTGAGGCAGGCGTCTGAAAATCTATTTTTCTGTTTGCTGCTGGATGCATTATGTTGTTTGCCTGGAAAAATAAAGCCTGCTTCCATTTTATTGAACTGCTGCACTGGCAAACCTCCTACAGTTTCTAGTAAGTAAGCCCTGTAGGACCCTGGAACCAGCACACATAATGGCAAATATGCATCTTCTTCAGGTCCTCAGGGGTCACCTCCTCCCCAGAGATTTGGCTCTGCTCAGTGCTGGCGTTGTCACTCCTGAGGGCATAATCGGGACCAGTGTCCACTACAGGAGAAGCCTATGCAATGCAGAGCCATCTAGAGAGTATACTCTTATGTTGTAAAGGTTTGCACCACACACCTTTACCTATGTGAGTGGCAGTTTGAGTGTACTCTGCACGTGAACTACCTCCTTGTCAAGGCCTTGCTAGACTCAAGCAGCATGGGAATGCTATGCATGCCAGATTAATTGGAAGAACTGGCCCGGCAGGTAAAAACTCCATGTTGTTTGTACACATGGGGACACTAGTATGGTTCCTGTTTCAATTATACATAATTAGAAACTTTGTCCTTGTACCATTGTGTAGCACTACTAGGTAGGAAGGAAAGCCTGTGTATTTTAACTCAAATAAAGACTGACTTGCTGGCTGCATTCATGCCATGCACGTTGCACTGCATTTTAGTAATGCCCCAATGCTTTTCAATGGGAAAAATCTTTTTTTTTTTTTCTATTCTGACATCGATCGTGTCAGAATAAAGAAAAAAAGACACAGCACTGTTTCTCTCCTTGGCGGCCGGTGCTACGAAGGATCGGCCGAAGCTACGTTGCACTGCATTTTTCATTCAGTGTGGTTGCAGTGTGATGCCCTTCAGACTCATTTTACTATCCATTTCTGTAGAAACCATTGCTGCTGGATACCACACCAAAAATGTAGCAAGCAGGATTGTTTTATGCACCACATAAGCAACATGTGAATGTATAAAAAAACTATTTTTCAATTCCCCATAAGACATGTTTTATCTTTTCATGTTTTGTAGGTTCTTTGCA